>NC_056747.1:437048738-437203738 GCF_019279795.1 Protopterus annectens | reverse complement strand
ATCGAAATTTCATTTGACTGACAACCAGTAATTCAGTACACTTCAAGGCAAACAACAGGGATTTGTCCCCCTCCCCAATGTCGTGCGAACCTGGAGTTGGTATATATAGTTTATAGTGTGCATATATATCTATATGTATATATATATATATATATATATATATATATATATGTATATATATATATATATATGTATATATATATATATATATATATATATATATATATATATATATATGCATATATATGCACACGCGCACACACACACACACACACACACACACACACACACACACACACATACACACACACACAAACACACCTCTGACCGCATTTCCTCTCCCTCCTGAGTTTGCACACACACACGTACAATAACTCAAACATATTCAAACATTTTGGAGAACATATGACCTCATACATTCACTTCATGATGAGATGGTCCTTTATCCCCTAACTTAATGACCACTAATAAATATTCATGGCTATCAACATGAGTTAATTTAGTGTCATTACATTTATTTCCCACACCAATCATTCCCCTTCCCTGAGACAGACATAGGGATCAACTAATTCAGCCCCCCCCCAAAAAAAAATAAGTCAGTCTTCTAGTCCCTGGGTCTCATGGCAAAGGCAGCCCACGTTCTAAGTGTCAACCAGTCAGTTTAAGCCATGAAGCCTCCCAGCTGAGCTCACCAGCCAAAAAGGAAGGTATGAAACACTACTGCATGCCTTGAATGCCAGAGACAGGAATGGCCAGCCCAAACTGAGATGACATAGAACAGTCCATTGGACCATGGAATGCTGGCGGCAATCAGAAACCAGAAGGAAGTATGTAATGATTCTTGAGTCAGTGATAATGGACAGTCTGCCATCGCAGACTCAGATGGAGAGCAAAACTGAAGATCCATGCTGCCAAAAGCCGCAACTTATGAAACAGCATGCTATCTGAAACTTATCCAGTACCTGAATACTGCACTCTAGCTGGATCCTGGAACAAGAAAGCCCCACAGTACCAATAATTCAGAACTGTACTGTCAGGAACAGTATAAAATGTTTTCTAAGCCAACAAAGCTAATCAGCAACTGACTGCTCAGGTATGAAAGATCTATTAAGACTACCTGGTGAACACTTATGGGATTGATAAGGTAAAGTCAACCAATGCAGAATGGAACTTCTGGGATCCAAGAGCAAAATTTATACATCTCCTCGTACATCCAGCCATCTTGTCTCTTATGCACATCCAACAGTTTCATGGTATAGAAGGAAACATGGCTTGCAGGTTACATTTTTTATTGGACATTTTTCATGCAGGTGGATGGCAAGCAGATCTATGGGATGTTGTTCTGTGTGGCTCTCCAAAAGACTAGGAACAATTTTAACAACCAAAAATGCTCATTCTTTGATGAACTCTCCTCAAAACACTCAATTAGAGGCTATATTTGGGCAAAATATGTATAGAGATACCAAATTAGATACAACCATGAGAACAACCAAAAACCTTCTTCTGTTTGGGGTGAACACCTCTTAACAGCATACCTTTTAGTGTAGGAGCCAAGTTTCAGCTCAAACTGTGGCAATAAGCATTTGTCCAAAGCAGAATAGCAGCTCTAAGAGCTGTCTGAACCTAATAGGAGTCCAATATACTTTGATCCATAATGATGTTTCTATGAGCTGCTCTGATGCTGCAAAACCTGCCACCCATGTCAACGATACTGTGATAGCTTTGAACAGTCCTGGGTTCTGTTTGGGCTAGACAGCTGAAGTTGCACCAATGAGTAATTGGACTGGATACTTGAGGAGTACTCTGGTACTTCACAGCTTTGCTTTGGCAATTTTGTGGTGCCTTCCTCTAGATGCCATGCTGCTTCAAAAGAACCTGAGTGGGAGCATAAAAGCATCTCTGTAGTATGTATGTATAAGTTTAATCAACCTTGACATGTCTTGAGTGATGAAAATCTCACTCCTTAAATGTGTATCAATAATCCTACATCTCAGCTCTTTGTAAAGGAGAGAACTGGGTTAAGATATTCAATGGACTAAGATTGTTTTTTTTTGTAATGATGTTGCTTTAAAATGAAATCTAAACTATTCCAGTGAACATGTTCAATAACAACTTACTTTACCCCTTTAACTACTACAGGCCTACAAGGTTGCACAATCTCAAGCCAATTAAAAATGTACAGCTGAATCCACTGCATAGAACTGATTCTATCAGTATTCACTTCAAAATGAAGCATGTAAACATACACAGTCCTGTTCAGGGCTTACATTCTCAGCAGACAAACAGTGGTGTCAAAAGTATGCTTGGTTACATGACTGCTAACTGCAAATAAGGTCATCAGTAAACTTTACTGTGTAGAATGTTAGGGAAGAGACAGAAATTCTTTAAAGTCAAGACATCTGAAAACACCGGAAATGGGTCATGTGAAACAGACTTAGTGAACACAAGTATGCTTGCTGCATTTAAGTTTTTCCAAACCTCTTCAGGGAACGGAGTTGAATGTCAAGAAGGGGAAAGCCATATGCTGTTATTGCTTGGATTTATACTGTACAAAAAAATAGTAACAGAATCAGCCTACAGATCTTTATTCAAAATGTCCAGACATTTGGCAATCATGCCAAGTAGGAGTAGGGTGGATGGATGGGGGCAGTACAGGACTGAAGATTGGGAAAGAAGTTACAGCCATGGAGGTGAGTACGGACAGCACATGGAGCAGCAGGATGAGATGGGAAAGAAATGGAAGAATTCCTGTAGATCATTCATGGATGTTGGGGTCATGAACAATTGAATACATGCAAGTAAAAAAGTAGTCATAGTCAAAGTTCGCCATTAAGGGCACTGTATGGGGGGTGTAGGAACCCTGTGCCCTTGAAGATGGTACCACAGCTGATAGTAAATAGGAACAGTGGGATGATGACTAAGATATTATCACAAGAAAGGGACCAACCACTGTGATGTAGTAGCACATGCAAGTGTGAAGGGCCAGTCTATCAGGATGGTTAATGAGGCAACACGAAGACCTCATAGATCGGTGCAGAGGCTTAGGATGTATGGTAGTATTTCCTGAAATGCTACAGCATTGTCAGCCAGCACAATCCAGGAGGAAAGGATTAAGAGGAACACAGGGTGGCTGTGCCAGTGGACTAGGAAGGAAGGAAAGACATGGATGGGATGGAGGGTGTACAGAGAGGAGAGATCTGTCTTGGCTGCAAAATCCGCCCAAATCCTGAATGAAAAGCTCTACTGAAATTTGAACTTAAAGGGTATATCTATATGACTGCAACCTTAAATTGAGCTGCAAGTGTGTCTTATTTTTTTTTTTTTGGGGGGGGGGGGGTGTGAACAGAACAGGAATTATAGGAAGGAAGCTGGAGAGGATTGGGGCCCAAAAGGCGTATGTAAGGCAAGTGTTATCAGGTCAGAAAAAGTAAGCAAGGCTGGAAAATACTATCCAGTGCCACAAATGCAAGGAAATACGAGAATCATAGATGCTATTTGAGGAGACGGACGTATACATAGGGATAACGGGCATGGGCTAAGAGGGGACAGAACATTATAGCACCTGGGTTCAAGGTCAACAGCTAAGTCACGGGTAAGACAGGGGAACAGGTATCTCTCTAAGTAAGGGAAGGGATTATAATGTGAGGTCCAGATGAAGGTAAAGCAATCATTTACATAAGGCATAAATGACAGGGAAAAACGGACAAAGTAAGTGCTTTGGCAGTCAGAGCGGAGGGGGGACAGACAGGAAAATACAGATAGATATGCTGCTGCAGCAAATGATGAGCCGTAGAAAAGGAAAGAAAACCCTAATAAGACTGAGGAAGGGGAAGAGAATGGCAATCAGGAGGGATTACATGTGCCACAAGCAGAGAACAGCATCCACATAACCAGCCAAAAGGAAGACACGCATTCAAGGAAATATCCAACCAGCATGAATTTACCCAACCTGTGCACAACAGTAACGAGAAAAACAAAACGGTGAAAGAAATTGTAATCAAGGAAAGGGTGCAGGATAGTAGCAAGGCAGCTGCTGGAAAAGAGACACAAACCCATGCTGTTCATTACTGGGAATAGAGATGTGTACCTACACACACACACACACACACACAGACACACACACAGACACAGATGCACACACAGACACACACATAGACACACAGACACACACAGACACACAGACACACACACACACAGACACACAGGCACACACAGACACAGACACAGATGCACACACAGACACACACAGACACACACAGACACACACAGACACACACACAGACACACAGACACACACACAGACACACACACAGACACACACACACACACACACACACACACACACACACACACACACAGACGCAGACGCACACAGACGCAGACGCACACACACACACACACACACACAGACACACACAGACACACACACACACAGACACACACACACACAGACACACACACACAGGCACACACACAGACAAACACAGACACACACACATTTGATAGCAGAGGCATGAATTACATGGGAATATGGAAGGGAAAAGTTGGATGTGGCATTTCTGGATTAGCAGGGTACTTAGGGGGAAGCATGGTAAGGAGAAGGTTAGAATGTGTGGGAAAGGAATGATGGAATGTGGTAAAGAGAAAAAGCAAAAGTAGTAAAATTACAGAAGGGAGTCAGATGAAAGAAGGGGCATGAGAGTGGATATAGCTTACGGGGGCAGGGAGGTGAGGAAGAAACAAATACAAAGAGGCAAGGAAAAGGCAATAAAATAAATCAGAGAAGCAAAGGACAGGACAGAAGTGGAAATGGCAGTAAAACATTAACATAAGAGATACCAGATTATGATTAGGTCCCCAATCATGACCTGCTTATAATGTGTTTGAGATATGGATGCCAAGTAGTTCACCTCAAGAGTGAAGCTCGAGTGATGAATCTTGGACTCTCAGTCAAGAATACAAAGGTTATGATTGGAGACTCAGTCATAATTCTTTTTAGTGCATGGAGATTTATCTGCTCTTAGTATTACTAGTTGCAGAGAAAAAAACTAACTTTTACCAGCTTTCAAAGCTGTAAAGCACTTTGTAAGCACTGCCAGAAAGACAGTATAACACAGTCTCGTAAATTTACAGTTCCATGCCTCTCAACTGTCCAGATTTTTGCAGAATGCCCCAATTTTTTGCCTCATTTGTTTGGTCTGTTACTCATAAAATCTGTGGTTTTCAAGCAAATTACTGAGAATTAAATTCATAAAATGATGACAAATTTGAGTTTCAGAATTTGTATTCTTCAGAAAATGCTGGAGAACACATTTTACTGTAGCTGTTTTCAAGGTTTATAACAGGATGTCAGGGACACTTTACTGGTATGGACAGCAGGCAGAAACAAACCTGTTTTTTAGGATGCCGCTTTCTTTGCTGGTCAGTAATGGCAGATTTGACTGCCTACCATGAAACCTGACCATAATAAGTTAAGCAGTGGATGCTGAATATTTGTCAAGACTGGGTCTCACACTGTATTAGCACTTAACTGATTTGTCATCATCTGACTATCAGAGCATAATCACAGCACTCCACGTGTTACATAAAGTATTCAGTAAACAGCAGAGAGAAGAATGGCAGGAGGTAGACTTAGGAAAGCTAAAAAGGAAATAAAGTTAGTGAAAAATAAGAGGTAATGTGAAAGGAAAAGACTATACCAGGGTCGGAATTAAAATGGTGGTCATGGGTGACACATGGGCAAAAGATCTATTTGAGTCTATAAGACTGATACTAAAGCATTTTAAGTTGAGGAAGGAAAGGATACAGAGGCCAGACATGTCACTGCCAGATTATCAAAAAATGGGCAAACGTCTTTCAAGTCTTCTGATAGAAGGATGGTTCAGTGCATCAGTGGCCAGTAAATGAACGGCAGATGACTGGAAAAAAAGCTACAGTGGCACAGCCTCCACAACAAAGGCCGAAGGAGCAACACTAACGATTATACTGAAGTCTTGTTATATCTACAGATGCACATTCTCTCGTGAATTAAATATAATCAATGGTGAAGTGTATTCTGCAGTATTTTTCCATGAGTGCGGAGCTGAAAAAGAACGATGCAAATACTACACAAAGCACACCCCACCAATGATGATTAAACTTTGGTGTATAGTTCATTTTTTCTGTTTCTTTGTCTTTTACATTTTTGCTTTCTGTACATCTAGTGAATGAACGTGCACTTGAAAAGTATTCATTTAACTTGTTTTCATTAAAAAGTGTGTGTGTGATGTTGGGAAGGTACTGTTGAAGTGCTATTCTACTATGCATTGTTATTTTAACAATGGTGTTACATTTCTCTTCCATATTTATTACTTTTTTCTGTAGTTTTAAGATAAACTCTTCTGTATTTACATAAAATTAACTTTCTACCTGCACACACCTACTTGGGAAGTTAAACATCATCGCCTTCCACTGTCTTAACATGTATAGATGATAAACTGAAGTTTCCGGTACTTACTGTGACACAGTGGGGAAAATGCCTAAAGGAGCAGCAAAGAAAGATTTTTTTAAGTGCGTTTGTGGCGGTCCTTTTTTTCCCCACATAGTAGACTTTTTTTTACCGAAGCATTTTTCATCTTAAAAGTTTTCCTATTATGAGAGACAAACATTTATCATTTTTTTTTGTCACAGCTATTACTTTGATGAGCTGCTAGTGAAGTATTATCAGCAGTGTGTGAAATGGTGTTTTTATTTTTAATGAAATGCTGTAATTCCCTGAGGCTCTGGAGTTGTAATCACAAAGCAGTAAAAGTTGCTATGGTAATGCAAGTCCTTATGCTAATATGTTCATTAATATGTATGAGCCCCTTGAAGCAGTGCTGAAGGACTGTGCTGTATTCTGGATCTGAAACACACTTCAGCTCCTTCTCTGCATTTCAAAATTAGAGTCTCACCTTTAGTTTTTGCACAGAATGATGATTCAGAAAGGGAGACTGAGAAGAGTATTTAAGACCCCCTTCTAGAGGGTATAATACGAAAGACTGATATTTTATCATACAACACTTGCAGGTGAGAGCCACCAAGGATGGTGACGGTGAAATTGGCATCAGTTGAGGAACTTGTAACTCTGCAACCAACAATGAAAGAGACACTTGGGTCCCTGAGTAGGCATTCTTCACGGTATCTGCCACAAGATATTCTCACTTAAATGCTCAGCCAAGTACACCACAAAGACAAAAGGTTTTACAAAAATCAGTCACTTGTAGAACAACTAACAGCAAATGGGTACAGGCACCAAGGGAATGTCCATGAACAGTGAATTCATAAATATGACCGACAAAGCATCTGGAGTGAAGTGACGGGAGGAGAAACCTCCTGCTGAATACAAGCAGACCCCATACTTGCAAAGACAGAACAATGCCCAAAGTCTTTAGCTATTACTAGTCACATGGCAACAAGTTCTCTACCTGACATTAGCCAACAAGAATGAAAGTCCAGGATGAGCCTCTACATTACAGTTTTCATGGGCTAGGGCAGCTGAGAAGCTGCATCATTATGTTTGAACTCAACACAGAAAACAGACAATGACTGGATGAAACCCCCACAGAAGTAAAAGCAGTGAGGAGTCTATTTGAATAATATCTTTCGCCTTTATTTTGAGGATGTCTGCCACTTATTGAATGTCTCTGCACTAATGACCCTCCAAACATTCCCTTGTGTGAGGCCTTCTTCACTATCCTTCTCCTGAATCCATCCCTGTAAAGAAGTGAGCAAAGAAGGCCTCAAATGTTAAATACTAACTGCAATTAGCACCACTGAACCAATGCCAAATAAGGATACAGTAAACTTTTTCTTTTTTTTTTTAGTTTGTATCAGACCTTCTTAGATGGATAGGTCTGCAGCAGTCCTCTGACATCTACACAATGACCTGGCCAAGGCTTTTGACACAACCCCCCCACTTGGGCATCATCGAAAAGCTAACAACTTGGTGTTAATCCCTATCTAGTCAGATGGGTGGCTAACTGGCAAAGTCAAATTAGGTGCTACCACCTCTGATAGCAAACCTGTCACTAGTGGTGTTCCCCCAGGGATCTGTCCTGGGACCCCTACTGTTTGGCATATACTTCCCAGAGGTTCAGGCAAAGACAAAGGCCCTGTGAATGACCTAGTTTGCAGATAACTGTACGTTGGGTGTTGTCATCGACTCCCCAGTTGATGTTAGCATACTGCAGGAGGGTCTCAGCTACAAATGACTGGTGCCAAAGTCATGGCCTTAAATTAAATGCAAAAAAATGAAAAACTACAAAGAGGCAGTGATGAGTACACTACAGGGAAAGCCTACCCCACTCCTCCATCACAAACATGGGGCAAAAGTAGATTTAATAAAAACAGAGGCGGGGATAATTTGCCGATAACAAAGCAAGCTGGTGGTGCGGGCTTTAATTTCCAGCAACAGTTTAACAACAATAGTAACAATAATAACATCTTTGAACTGAGACATTCAGAGAGATTAAAGGGTAGGAAGGCTAACCAACAACAATCTAACCCACCTTACCAATCGGATTTTCATCATCCACCAGGCATGAACCAATGGGGTGCTCAGAATCCGAGCGAGAATTCCCACAGCTCTTTCTCGAGAGAGAATCGGTAGTAGAGTGGACCACGAGGATAGAAGTAGCATAAACAGAGCCCACTGAACCGAACAGGATGGTTATTTCGAATTTTGTTTGGAGTCATCGTCAATGGATCTTAACTCACAAAGTTTTTATCCGTTGGGACTGAGGATTTAGCCACTCCCACGGACATCAATACTGATAGTTTAACACCGAATGTCTTAGGTTCTAATGTGACTGTTATTTCTAACATGGATGGGGACTTCCATATTTATAATTTTTCAAATACTGTTTTGGATGTGTTTAAGGCAGATTTACTTGCCAAAAGGTACGACTTTTGTGCCCAGGAAAAGGGCGAATTTACCTAACCTCCTAATTGATTTAAAAATGTTTATACGAAAGCTGAATTTGTCATTATTATTTGGTAACAATGTTCTAGGAGGGAATTAATTTAAAGTGGCTAGTACATTTAACCCCCCCCCCCACCCCCGGTGCACCCTTTCCTGGTAGTATATGAAAAGATTTGTGAACTTGATTTAAGGAACATGTTGTCCCTGAAAAATGCAATTGACGGTAGCAACTTGAATGAACAGAAACGGGTATCACAAACTTTTTAATGAACAAAAGATATGGGTTATGAAACCCGATAAGGGGGTTGGGCTTGTAGTAATGGATGTCCATGACTATAGGGCTCATATGTTTGAATTATTAAATAATGAGGTGTACCAGGAAGTATCTAGGAATGAGATAAATTGTGCTTATAGGAAAATTTATGGGCAAATTAATGATATGTTTATTAAACATCGTATTGACATCCGACTTTTCAACTATTTAAATGTGACATCTCCTATCCTCCCTTGCATGTTCGGGGTTCCAAAATTACATAAGGATATAAACAAACCCCCTTTCAGGCCCATTATTGATGGCTTGAAATTCCATAACAGCCACTTGTGCAAAGTATTTAGACTTTAAGCTTAAAAAAATTTGTTAATGCCGAGCCTCAAATTTGTAAAGACTCGTGGAGTTTTTTGATTGCTATAAATGATTCAACGTTTGATGCAATATATAATTTTGCCACCATTGATGCTAAAGACCTTTATGTGGTCATGCCTCAACAAGAGGGTATAAAATGGATTTTGGAATTTCTTTCTGATACGGGGGTACTACAAGATGAAATCTACTTATACGAGGAGCTATTTGAGATAGTACTTGGCAACAACTATTTATATTTTGAAGGGAAATTATATTAACAGAAATGTGGAGTGGTGATGGGGTCTCCCGTGGGTTCTGTGTTTGCCAACTTGGTCATGGTGGCCTGGGAGCATAAGTTTGTTCTTACAAGCCAGTATGCACCTAGTATCACACTATCTCTGCCATTTGGATGATTTATTCATCCTATGGAAGGGGGATGAGACCCAATTTAACCAGTTCATGTATTATATCAATAGCACAACAGAGTTTTTAAGATTCACCAAGGAATTTAGTTATGAATCCTTCTTGGATGTTAAGTTAGTAAAGGATGTTATTAATAAAAGATACATATCTAGAATTTATAGGAAGTAGGCATATTCCAATACTTTTTTTTCATTTCTCAAGCTCATACCCTATGCATCAAAAAAGGTCAGTTGTTAAGGGCAGCTAGTTAGAGCTGCCAGGATAATAACCTTAGATGAACATTTTGTTGATGAATGTGAACTATTACATTCTATGTTTGTAAGAAGAGGGTACCCCAATAAATTGCTGACAGATTTAAGGAAGGAAGTGGAAGACAAAAAAATGAGGGGCTATTTTTGCCCTATTTTATGATTTAATGAGGAACTGGGTGTAACTGAAGCAGTTGTCAATGAAAACCTATCTGAATCTGGGATGACTGAACTGGAAGCAGTTGCAGGTAATAACAATTCAGTTTATTACTCAGTTTAGTTCGGCTCATAACTCCATTAGGTTAATTTTAAATAAAAACTGGCCAAGTTTGATGGAAGAAACACAACTGAACGCTACACTTGAAATAAAAACCAGTACCGAACCAACACGGCTAGGCAAAAACCTCTATTTAACAAAATAGAAAGTAAAAAAAGTGAGCGCTTTCGCAATCACACTACCGCTTCTTCAGACTAATAAACGAGTAGAAAAACATGAGTTTAAAAAGAAAGCAAAACCAATCAGCTGTCATATGTAAATCTCATAAACTAAAAGGTGCACGCACAAGCAATGCAACAGTTGTTATAAATACAAAAGAAACAATATGAATAAAATCTAAGTTTAAAAATAACATTAATGTTTAAGCAGGTGTGCTTTCAAAAATGGTTTAAGGCTGGAAACGCCATTTAAACCAGGCAGTTTCTCTGTGTTCAAGAGCAAGATCCGTTTCTGTTCAGCCCTTTCTGTTTTATTAGATGTATTACCCCCCTCTAGTACTCGCATCCATACAATAAACAATAGAAAGAAAGGGAAGGGAAATGTAGAGCCTATTTTGGCAACCATACTCCACCTGATGCTCCACAAGCAACTTACTCTACTGACATCAATATTGTGAGGTCATTAAACAGAATTGGAATATCCTACACACTATAGATGAATTGAAAGGGACTATAGACAGCACACCACACTTTGCATTTAAAAATAATAAGTCCTTGAAGAAACATTTGTGCTATAAATCACAACTCTGTATCAAAGGGCCTCAGTCTACCAGTCATGGGACTTTTCCTTTAGATCATGTTCAGCCTATAAGTATATACTAAGGGCTCAACCTATATACATCCTCATGTTAACTTTAAAATCGAACTTGATTTTCATGCTGACTGCAAATTGCTAGGTCTGCCCTTGCCTTCTACATAGGCAAAACTAACAGACAGCTGAAGGACAGGATTTGCAAACACTATAGGGACATTAGGAACCAGAAAGACACAAATGCCTTAGCACAACATGTTGATTTGCATGACTCAGAACATACTTTTAAGTTCTTTTGTACTCCAAGTTTTGGATGTGAGTATTAGAGGGTGTGACACATCTAATAAAACAGAAAGGGCCGAACAGAAATGGATCTTGCTCTTGAATGCAGAGAAACTGCCTGGTTTAAATGGCGGTTCCAGCCTTAAACCATTTTGAAAGCACGCCTGCTTAAACAATGTTGTTTTTAAACTTAGATTTTATTCATATTGTTCCTTTTGTATTTATAACTGTTACATTGCTTGTGTGTGCACCTTTTAGTTAATTTATGAGATTTGCAAATTACAGCTGATTGGTTTTGCTTTCTTTTTAAACTCATGTCTTTCTACTTGTTTATTAATCTTTAGAAGCGATAGTGTGATTGCGAAAGCACTCATTTTTATTACTTTCTATTTTGTTAAATAAATAGAGGTTTTTGCCTAGCCATGTTGGTTCGATACTTGTTTTTATTTCAAGTTGACACAGTTTTCTTGTACCAAACCTTTCACGTGTTCCTGTGTATTTTTTGCTTTTTGTGAATACAACTGAAAGATAAATTAGGGGTAGGTCATACAGTTGTATTTAGAAGGGACATTCATTTTAAGAAAATACTAGAAAATTTAAATAACACTTCAGGGGACAAATATCCAAGTATGGGAAAATGTGGTAGATGCCCATGGTGTTCCAAGGTATCAACTGGTAAATCTTTCCAGACTGGGGGACATGAGTATAAAACTGGACATAAATTTGACTGCAATAGAAAAAGTATAGTTAATATAGCAAATTGTTAGCTTTGCAGTGGATTCTACATCAGTAAGACTGACCACAGATTAAGAAATAGAATTTATGAGTATAAATATGCTATAAGGAAGGGACGAGTAACTAACTCACTTGCTAAACATATCAGCGAGTCAGTTGGCCATCATTTTAAATATATGGCAATAGAGTGAGTGTAGGACCTAGGGCTGGGACCCACAGAATTATTGTTGGAAAAGAGGGAATTACTGTGGAAGCTAAAACTTAATGCCTTTAAATGGCCAGGGCTTAACAAAATGTGTTTCATTTCTTGTTTGTTGAAAATGAAAGCCTTGCAAAATTAGGAAGTTTTGACTTACTATCCAAAAGACCTTGAATTCATTGATTTTATTTTATTTTTTGTATATATATATATATATATATATATATATATATATATATATATATATATATATATTTTTTATTAACTAATTTTAACAATATTAGTGAATTTTGTTTATCTACTGTTTTAAAGGGTGGTGATTGCTTTAAGATTTTTCAAGGGAACTGTTATTGTGAATTGTTAATTGAACTATTGGGTGTATTTAAGAATGTTTTTGTAAGTTGCTGTATCTGAAGAAGTTCACATTGCTGAACGAAAGCGCTAATAAAGGACTTTTTGGACGTTAGCTTAGTCCTTTTTTTTACTTTTGGATTCTCTTGGATTACATTTCGTATTTTGCAGTTTGCCTGGTTCATTGGGTCCTGCCACAATGCCTCTTTCATCAGTTTGTTGTTTGCTTGCTCTTAGCAAAAAAAATGTATTGTCATACCATTCAGCAACAACACAACCCCCACTGATTACCACATCAACAGCGACCCCCTAAGCACACAGCCTGTGGTGAGAGACCTGGGTACTCAGGTTGACAACAATCTCACATTCGACCATCATGTGGCAGCGGTTGTCAGAAAAGCCTTTTAACTTGGTTCACCTCATAAGTAAAGGGACTGCATCCAGACAAAAGGAGGTTATTACATCTCTGTACTCCTCCCTTATTAGACCTATACCAAACATCTGCATCAAATGGAAAGGCAACAGAAATATTTCACAAAGAGAATCCATGGCCTCTAACACCTATCCTATGTGGACAGGATTAAATCACTATCACTCTACTTGGTATCACACAGATTGCTCAGAGGTGATCTGTGTCTTGCCTACAAGGCAATGTCAGACCCTGTCCTACTGGAGATGCTCCATATCTGCAAGTCTAGCTCCCTGCGCATTACTCGCTTGATAGGCCTAAATCTAATATGCGACATCAACAAAACCTGCTGGAGAGAAGGGTTTGTCTCACAGAGGCTGCCCTGTCTCTGGAATAGACTTCCCATACATGTCAGAGTACCTCACTGACCCTCTTCAAGTGCAACCTTGATGAGTATATGGGAAACCACAAATTTGTCCCAGAGGTTCCACCTTTGTCCCTCATTGACAGGGTGACAGGTGCTGAGGTTTCTTTTTTTTTGGGGGGAGGATAAACTCTTGGTAGGCTTGTAAGGACCCCAGGGCCATTAGCCTAGTAATCTCCTATGATCTATGTTGATAAAACATTGCTGCTGTTAGACAATGCCCTGTGACCAGTGCTGCAGCATTAGATCCTTCTTCAGATGGACCACTATCCATATCCATAGCTGCCTCCTCCAGAGTTGCATGTCAGATTCAGGTCACTGGCATTCTAGGCGGCTTTAAAATTACTGCACTGGCAGGGCAAACTGCCTGTTACTGTTTGTATAAATACATACCCAAGCAATTCTCCTCTTGAGTTACACACTAAACAGCTCCCTTTTACAACATGACCTGATTCTAAACTTGTAAGCCTTAGGAAACCAGCTTATATCACTATGGGGACCTAGGGAATGGATGAAGGGAAGCTCCGCTTTCTTCAGAGTAGGGTGAAGCATTATAGTATCTGACAGCAACAGTTACCTAGCAGTGTTCTTTTATGCTGTTGAGAAACTGAAGAACCTGCTACTGACAACAGTCCTACATAGTCAGACTTCAAAGGCAGATGGAGTTGAAGGTGGAATGGTAGCCTGGAGTTCAATGGATTCCCAGTAAATGCTGTATTTAAAACCTCTGTAGCCCACATTGTAATGGATCAGGGTTAAAGGAGATGCACATCCCTGTAAGAAACGGCCTTATTATATTTTACAATAACTAATCCCAGGTATGCAGGTTTTATTATCCTGAATAAGAAGGACTTGAGCAACACCAGAAGCTGAAACCTCAGTTAAGCCTGGGGCTGGAACAAGTGAAACAATGAAGACGCTGAAGTGACATGGTATGCATGGTGCATGTCCTCATCAAAACTGTCCAGCATATGGAATTCCTTACCAGGAAGGGTGGGAGAGTTCATTAAGAGGACTCCTTCAGATGGCATGCAGCATAGGGTCAAGCGACAAAGGATTCCATCTTTGTATTTTACTCTAAAGGGCTCTGAAAGTCTGACTCACTACTATGCAGTCATTTAAGGAATGGAGGCATTTGAAACAGAGTATTTCCATGGTGCATAATCAAGGACTGACCAGAAAGAGTTGACATTATCCTAATTCAAACACTTCTTAGAAAAGGACAAAATTCTCTAGGTAGTCCAAAGTGTGTGTGTGTCTGCATATTTATTAATCATGCAGATGGAGATATCCAAATGGCCATTTTCCTGCATGAAGTCACCTTCATTGCTATGAGTGACTGCCAAAAGTATTTTTTTCCAGTAAGGGAAGTCATTGACGTAAAGGAATCATCATTCCTCTTGGCTTCACATGGAAGACAATTCCTGAAAATACATAAACAAATACAATTCCACTGGGTAAGAAAGAACTTTAAGTATCAAACATGTGGTTAACAGCCCTGCCACTAGATGGAGGAAGGAGGACAGTAACATAAGGAACAGGCAGAAGTATACTGCAATGCCAAGGAAGAAAATGGATGAAATTCTGGTATCGTCAGTGCGAGGTGAAAATCCTGTCCCTCTGCGATACCAGGGAAAGACACAATGCTAGTGTAAATGCTACGTGAAAACATTTGTAAAGGAGGGCTAGAATTAAGGCTTGTACTGGTGCAGAAAGCAAGGTTGAGAGAGCAATCTAATGACCTCCATTATTTTATAAAAAAAAGTTTAAAAATAGCACACAGACACAGTAGGCAAAGTAAGAAAACAAATACTTTAACATCCCTCTCAACCTCTTAGGACAAGAAATCTGGTGAACGCCAAAAAGAATGGGGGGGGGGGGGCAGATACAAAAATAGGAACATATTTTAAATATTAATCTTATAAACTTAGAAAGTTGCTGGAATAAAAGTTTTTCTGTTAATATGCATTGACTGAATTATATGATGTCTGAAATTCAAATAACTGTCATTACTGAGTGACATCAATCCTCAATGATTTGCCAGAAAACCACAGGTTTTATGAGGAACAGATAGAAGTTCCTGTGTTGTCCATTGCCTTACTTGGATAGAAGAAAGTTTCTTTGCTCACCAGTGGGAGTGGGGAGCCTTGAGCAGCCTATCTGTCCCTGAAGGAGTGACCTCAGCACAAGAGCTTGTAGTAATTGGTTGTTTTGGACCATTTCTAGCTCTTTTTAAAGTTCCAGTCTGCTCTTCAAATTTTCCCTTAAGAAAGCTCTACTCTTATAATAATCAGTCTACTCGCTTTATTATAAGCCTAGCACTTGTTCTCAAAACCTCTCTTCTAAGAAAGCACTATCAAACTAAAGAAAGCACTACATCCACCTACTACCCCTGTGAGTACCCACTTCCCTTAAAGGCACAGCACTTCCTTATAATATTCTAGCATGTCAAGTGGTAGATTACTAGCATCCTCTCCGGTTCAGCTGGTTAATCTGGGAATCTTGAGACAATGCTACAATTGTCTCATGTACACAGACAACCCTCTCCTCCTCCCAACAAACACAAATACATGTGAGAGATGCAACTATATAGCCAAACTGAAGGCTGAACTCTCTGAACTCAGGATTGGCAAGACCAGACAGGAGGAGAAGGTAACCACACACACAGCAAACCCAGTCCCACATAGACCTACCACAACTGCAAACCAAACACATAGTAACATAAAGACATACTCGGAGGCTCTAACAAAAAACTTACCAAAACAACAGAGGCTCCCAAAGCAGACACCCAAAAATCCACCACCTCAAAACACAACACATGCAACACATACTTCAATAAATCAGTGTGTCAAACAATCACAGCCCTTAAGGCCAAACACTATGCCTGATACACTAGTAATAGGTGACTCTATAGTCAGACACACTGACGTTCCGCTTACTAGGCTGAACAAGGAGAGGGTAACGGTGAGCTGCCTATCGGGAGCTAGGATCCGCCACATAGCACACGCACTCAGGTCACTCCAAAGCAAGTACAAATATGACTCCGTCATTGTCCATGCCAGCATGCATGACCTGAGACGTACCTCCCTGGACTACATGAAAAGCGACATAGAGGAGCTCTCTGATTATGTAGCCCAGGCTGGTATGACCCTGAACCTGAGCAGCATCTTGCCCTCACCAAGAATGATGCCACAATACAAAGACAAGATGATCAGCTTTAATAATTGGCTCAATTACTAGTGTCATTCTAGGGGGATCCAATGTCTGTCTGCTTGGGATGACATGCTGGACAAACCAAGCTGCTTCTGTCACCACTGGGTTGCATCTGTCACCACTGGGCTTCCGGATATTGGCTAAGGCTCTTGCCACCCCCATAGTGCCTTTTTTAGGCAAGGGTCAAAAGACAAACCCACCTCCTTAGAAAACAAAAATGGAAAAAAATTAAGGGTAATGCTGCTCAATGCCAGAAGTCTAAATCTCAAGATGCAGGCTCTCGAAGCACTCCTCAGTATGGAGAACATTGATGTCTGTGCAGTCACTGAAACCTGGTTCAAGACTCCTGAGAGCACCCCAATGCTACCAGGCTATACCTCGTATCATGCTTTTCGGCCCCAAAACTCGGGCCAAACCAAAAAGGGAGGGGGAGTGTCCATATTCATCAAGGACACCCACACCTCCAGGTTAGTGGCAACACATGAAGCCTCAGAGACCATCCAGGTGCAACTAACCGTAGGCAAAACTGCTATACAACTGGTAGCATGTTACAGACCACCCTCCCAATCTCAGGAACCCCATTCAGCCTTCCTGAAGACATTGGAGGATATGAATGTCTCACCAAACACCATCATATTGGGAGACTTCAACTACCCTAACATAGACTGGGTGCATTATTCTAGCCCTAACACCCTAGCCCAAAGGTTCCTGGAATTCATAAATTCAAATGCAATGGAACAGCTAGTCACCTCTCCCACAAGGGGAGATAATATACTAGACCTGATCATCACAAACATGGGGACAAAGTGCTCCACACCGGAAGTATACCCCTCACTAGTGAGATCTGACCACAAACTAATCACCCTGGATATACATATCCCACCTCCACCCCCAACACAAAAGACTACAGTGAAAAACTTCTCAAAAGCCGACTTTACACTTCTTAAGACTGAGATGGTATCCTTTAAGCCCACTGGGCCAGTGGAAACCACATCCCACAATGCTGAATCCTTCACAAATGATTTCTATGGACATCTCCAAGAATGCATGGATCATGCAAACCCAAATAAAACCAAGACCCTCTCCACCAAGGGCAGGCGTCCTATCTGGTGGACCCCAGCCATAAACAAATTGTATAACAAAAGAAGGAAGCTACTGCACGTCAGAGCAAAATCCCATAAAGAGAAGGCATCTCTGATCAGCACTAGTAGAAAGCTACGTTCTCTCATAAAAACATCCAAGGCCAACTTTGAGAGAAAAATCACTATGGACACTAAAGATAACCACAAGGCCTTCTTCTGCTATGTTAGAAACCTGGGCGGAAACCCTCAGATATGCTCAGAGTTAGTTCACAATGACAAAAGATACACTGAACCCACAGATATTGCCAACATTCTGGCAGACAGGCTCAGTGCAAATTTCTCCCCTCCCTCACCCCCAAAAGAGGAAATACTTATCCCAGCTGAATGTAACCTCCCTGTCATCTCAGATGTCCAGGTGAGAACCGCCCTCAGCAAAGCTAAAAACACAGCATCAATGGGACCTGACGGTATCCTGAGTTGCGTGCTACGTGAACTCCAAGAGGAGCTAAACCTGCACATAAAAATGCTATTTAACCTTAGCCTTACTACAGGATATGTACCTGAACACTGGCGTACAGCAAAAGTGGTCCCACTTCACAAAGGAGGCACCTCTACAGACCCTGGTAACTACCGCCCCATAAGCTTAACCAGCCTGGTCTGCAAAGCTATGGAAAGAATCATTATGGAACTCATAAACAGAGACATTGGGGACCTACAGACACTTGATCCCACCCAGTTCGGCTTTGTAAAGGGCAGATCCTGCCTTTTGAACCTGGTTGACTTTTTCGAAACAGTCACTAGAGCCATTGACGAGGGCAAAGCAGTCCATACAGTCTACCTGGACTTGGCTAAAGCTTTCGACACAATACCCAACTCAGGCATCATAGATAAGCTCAACAGCTTGAATGTAAATCCATATGTCACAAGATGGGTTGCAAACTGGCTAAAGGACAGAACCCATAAAGTCAAAATCGCTGGAGCCATGTCAGACTCAAAGCCAGTCACAAGTGGTGTCCCACAGGGCTCTGTCCTGGGACCCCTCTTCTTCGGCATTTATTTCTCAGATGTGAAAGCAAACATGGGAGGGTTGTGGCTGACAAAATTCGCAGATGACTGCAAACTAGGTGCCATAGTCGAAACACCAGCTGATACATACATCCTACAGAAAGGCCTCACTGAAACGGACAACTGGTGCCGGAGTCATGGCCTTAAACTAAATGCCAAAAAATGTATAGTCATCCCCTTTGGGAAAAACAAAGTACCCACAAATTATCACATAGACAGTAACCCACTGAGTACGGAAAAAGTAATCAGAGACCTGGGGACCCAAGTCGATAGTGACCTCTCATTTGACACCCACGTTGCCAAAGTGGTTAGAAAGACTTTCTACCTTGCCCACCTTATCATGAAGGGATTCACATCCAGATCAAAGGAGGTCATTGTACCCCTGTACTCCTCCCTTATCAGGCCCATGATTGAGTACAATGCCCCATTTAGTATGTACCTCACCCGGCACTTGCAACAGCTGGAGAGACCCCAAAAGTACCTCACCAAGAGGATCAAGGGTCTCCAACATATGTCATATGCTGCCAGACTAAAGAAACTCCAGCTCTATTCAGTAGCATATCGCCTACTCAGAGGTGATCTGTGCCTGACGTACAAGGCCATGTCCAATCAGGAATTGATGGACATGCTCCACCTCAAAAAATCCAAATCCATCAGAACCACGAGAGCTAAAGATTTAAACCTCAGCACAAATATGAATAGGACATGTTGGAGGGACAGATTCATAACTCAGAGGCTTCCCATACTCTGGAACAGAATCCCAGTTCATGTTAGGCAGAGCCCCTCACTGACTCTCTTCAAGAGAAATCTTGACGAGTGGATGGGAGATCGTAGGTTTACCCCGGGGGTCATCTCTGTGTCACTATTAGACAGAGGCACAGTAAACTAATTCTATTATGTAAGGGGCTCTTCACTGTGTCACTACTAGACAGAGGCACAGTATTCTAAATCTATTCTGTACACTTTTGTACCATTACATGGGGTGGCATAAGCCACATCACTATGGCTAGGCTTATAAATGCTCCAGGGCAGATAGCCTAGTACTAAACTATGAAATTATGAAACTATAATATAAGTCAGAAATCTGTACATTATTGCAAAAATCTGGACAGTTGAGAGTTATGCTTCATGTTCCTAAAATACATCAACAGTGAATCAGATGGAGTAATGTTAAGTATAATGCGGCCCAGGGCCCCCAATGGGTCTGGAGGGTCATGAACAATGGTGTAAAACCTAACAGTTTTATGTGAGTTACATTGTTACATGTTACTCAGTCTGACCAAAAATCAGCATATTATATACCTTTATTTCTTATTTAAAGTTATGTTGACTGCCCCCCCCCCATTTCTCCACTAGACAAATTGCTTGAGCTGCGTTATTAATTTTTAACCCTTTACCAAGCTTTGAACTTGCATCCTCTGTAGATGTTCAAGATATTTGAGGCAGGGGTACATTCTTGTATTACTCATTATTCTTCTATGTCTTTTTCCAAATGCATTTTTGTTTTGTTACAGCTATTTTTTGAAAAAATAAATGTATGTGTACCCTACTCATTCAATAGGAATGAATGAGCTTCTGTTAGTTTGCCCTTTCATGTTTATTCCAACAGTATACCTGGGATTAGTTATTTTTTTTCCTTTTAATATAGTTTTTGACACAGGCCATGTCAGAATAGTCTTTAGTCTATATGCATTTTTATGGTGGTCTCTCTAGTTTACTTAAATCCTTAAAGATTTTCTCTCTAAAACATGACAATGTTCCACATGAGATTTCAGTTAAGTGGTGTTTAAAAAAAAATAAATAAATAAGCAGATCCTGTTTTGTACCATCTCCCATGTACTTCTGCCTTCCTCCAGCACTCTGTACTGCTTTTTACTTATTAAGAATGTGGCTCACTGTACATAATTATTCTAAACAACCATCTTCCTCCTCATTTATGGTGGGGGTAACTCAGCTCTCAGTGTACAGCTACTCCAGACAAGAAGATAAAAGAAATAGCTGTTGGAATCTGTAATTCTGAGACAAACCAGGTGCTGGTGCTTCTGAATAGTGATGCCTGCCCATTCTCTAGTTCTTCTAAAGGAATCACTATAGAAGTCCCAGCCCAAAAGAGTACATTACTTCTTTCATATCACTACAATAACTGTTGACCAAAGTCCAAACACCATGATATATCCCAAATGCCTAACTTGGGGAGGGCTATGTAGGTAGGTAATCAGCATGAATAACATACAGCTGATACTTGCATACATGTTGTAATTTTACACATATGTATTGCACTTTCATGGACTAGCTGAAAACACAGGCAGACTTCCCCCACACTTACATTCTGAGCATGAGGTGCTAAACAGGAGATCTGCGAGCAGAAAGCAACAGCATACTGCAAAGATACGCAACTATGCCATTGAGACATCAACCGTGAAAATTAAGTTATGGACCTAAACAGTGGCAGTATTCTGCATCTTCAGGTCTAGACATTTTCATGGCATGATCAGCAGTTCTCAAAGTCTTTCTTCCTCCCCTTTTACGTTGTAAACTCACGGAGTAAGACACAATAGGAAACAAGAAAAAATGTAACAGCTGCTCAGTCCTAAAGCATAGCCACTAGCCACTAAAAGCTCAGGTGAAGGAATCTGAACTAATGCAAGTATGAATATAAATTAGCAGGAAGCCTGACATCATGGAACAGTGCCTAATTTGTCTGTGTTAATCCAACCCTGTTAATATGGTTATAAATATTTTTAGCCAAGTCTGTTTTCTAAACTCTCAGCTTTTTACTTGAGGCAATTTATTTTCCGCATTCATGCATCTTCCTTCAGGCACAATGAATGAAAGCATCACGTCTCTCAGAAATACTGCACTAGTCTTACTCAGAGTACAGTGGTTTTAAAACAAACCTACTCTGGTATTTTCTACAAAAAATTATAGAAATTAAGAATTTATCAACAGCAAATAATATATTATCTTTTTATATAGCATATATCATTTTGGTATTTGAGAATTCAAATGCATATATATCCTTACATAATAAATTATATATTCTGCATTGTCTTGCATTTCTGGTACATTTTAATGCAGTCTATTTTGGTATCAAGGCTGTTGTTCAATAAATATGGTTCAGACCCATATGCCCAGTCGTTAAAATCTGTCTCTCAACTCATTCAAGGCTAGAGTGCATTTTTGTATGTTTACAATTCACGATAGCTGCTTATGGTGTCCAGACATTTTTGAGGATCTGCCTTTTTTAGCTAAATGACTGCAGTGGTGGTGCTGCAGTAGCGTTGTCGCCTCACAGTAAGACATCCTGTTCGATTCTCAGCTAAAGCGTCTTCTGTGTGGAGACATGCGTGAATGGGCATACCTTCGTTGAAGGTTGTGCGTACCAGCTGGCAACTCAGCATGTAAAAACTATTGCCAATCATTAGCGGACCGGAGTTCTGCTGTGGCGACCCCTAACCGGGAAAAACCGAAAGACACAACAACAACAACTTGCAAGCTAATAACGGACAGTATTAGAAAGGGAAAGAAATTAACAAAATTACATTAAGATTATTCAACAATGTCCTGCAGAATAGAAATGAATCATTGTTTGCCACTTATTATTCATATTTTCATTTTTATGTTCATATTTTTATTAGCAAGAAACATACATGCTATTGAGGGGGTAAGGTGTGAAATGCCATGGTGAGAGAAAAAAATCATTGTCAACGTCCATTTATATCACACTGTACTGGCTACACTGCTGGTGTTTACTATTAATTATGAACATAAATACTGCCATGTGTACTTAATAGTTCAAAAAAACAAGTGACTTACAAACTGTTGTACGGAACCAGGAAAAGTGCCATTGACATTTGCACTGTAAGTTGCACATATTGAGAGATATTCAGTGTTATGTTCCTAATTATGCAATTAAATATGTTTTCATACATTTGTAAATCTAAAAATGTACTCTCAGGAATTTCTTGGTATAATGTGAAAGCTTTATCTTTTAAACAAAGCTATTATAACAGTATATATCCAGGTTGTACAGTCTTCAAGATATGTCAATTTGTGAAAGTTTAGCAAAAAATATAATTCTTAGTCTGTGTGCATTATAATATATATTATGGAAATATGATAATGAACTATCACTTTAAAAAAATATTTCTTACTGAAAACATTGCTATTAGTACAGTTGCAATAGCTTTTATTGTCCATAAAAATATTTACACTTTATCTTATGCTTTCTAAGTCTATTTTTCAGAAACTGCCTTGGAATGTGTGCAGGCTGCTAGAGATGTGACATTCCACACCACGAGATGTCAATGAGCTACCTCTGGAGTGTGAGGATCAATCCTCTCTTGCTGTCACTGTCTGTATGGAGTTTGCTTATAGTCTTTACATTTGTAGGCGTTTTCTCTGGCTCCTTTAGCTTTTCACTTCCTAAACATGAGCTAGCTATATGCCAACCATCTGTATTGCACTTAACTTTGCCCCTATTACCTGATTCACAGCTGAAGAAGGTCCAAGACAGACCACCTCATCTACCTGGCTAACAAATGAATGAACTTCATTAAAACTAAATTATGTCCAAGATTCTGAAATCGTTTACACTCGCAGCAAGACAGAGGTGACTTCATGAAGATTCTGCAGATGGTTTAAAATTCTACATTGCATCTCACCTTCAGCATAACAAATGGTTTTGGAATCCAAACCAGTACATATGAACCAGTCATACACAATGCACGTTCTTCTCTTCTTGTAAACCCAAAACATAGGTTACACAGGAATTTGTCCTTAAACATGAATAAAACAGAGACCATCTGCACTTGGAGATTTCTCCTCGCCCCAAATAAATATGACCTATCCCCAAACTTCCTTCATTCACCTCATCTGGTGGACTTGAACAGCAATGTTTCTTCCCTTTACTTTCATTCTTGTGTGTGAATATACACAAAACTTACTCCATCTGTCAGTGTGCTTCTGTATTTAACCTTTAGCAATCGTAAAATTTCTTTTTTGTTCCCTTTTGCTTACCTGTTATAGGTTTATAATACATCATGTCGCCCTTAGTCAAGGCACAAACCATAACACAAATATGTAAAGTACACTTTACAAGCTGCTTCTGTAATCTAGGATTTGATTTTCGCCACCTCCTGTTGCCTACTATGTGATCATTAACAAGACATTGCTCTGGGGCAATGCTGGGCTCCTAAAAGGTCTTCTGGACCTCATGCCAACTACATATGAATCTAAACCATAAGTTTAAAAATGTGCAATATAAAAGAGAGTGCAAAAGATTACAATCCAATTTGCAGCAAGAGCGAGTCCCCCTACCCCAAACACTTGATATATCTCTCTGTTGTATATTACCTCCAAAGTCACAGAAACATGGATGAAATATTTAAAAAAGCATGCTCACCTTTTCCCTCTTCTCCATGTTGCACATTCTCATGTCATTCTCAGGTCAAACTACAGCACTTGCAACAATATAAGCTCGGACAAGCTACGATACTGACAGCATGCAATGATGATTTAAGTGATATAATGATTAAAGACTCGGCAAAAGATCTCATTCATGGTTACCAGTTTACATATCCCTGCCATAAATGTGACATATGGAAGAGATTTCTTACCTCTCCCCACATTTCTATCATACCCTCCTGCACAAAGCAAGAGAATGTCATACAACCCACAAATTAGTGTATATGGTGACCACATGTGATACAGTGTGCTAACGTTATCGGCGTTCTAAGTTTTTTTTTTAGCCTCTGAAATGGTCGTGCCATTTTTCTGTTGAAAAGGATTTGTATATATACGAGTTGAGTTCCCTTCTCTTCCTTATGTAATGTAGTTTTTGCATCTCCCTCCACTTCTAAATCTTAACTTGTTTAAGTTAATTGAGGAATCTGAGAAATTTGGCATTTGTGCACCACCTCTTTGGTTTGCCATGTTCCACATTATGGAATATTTTCTTCCAACTATCCATCTCCTCCTGCTGACTTTATGCTCTCTCATGACTCCTGGTTTCAGACCTGCTGGCAAGTAACTATCTTCTGCGACTGTAAGGAGTGAGTGGGTGTACAGGTCTCTAGACACAGTTTCCTTACATACAGCGGCTTAGTAAAGGCTGGATATATTGTCCAAACACTGTGCTATGCACGTAGGTACTGCACGGCCGGAACAAACCAAAAAAACACTGTTGGTCAGCAGATACGTGTAACAGTAAAAAGATACAATTACTCAAATGTTCGCTGATTATACATATCTTTAATAATCAGACCGGTTTCGGCAAAAGAATATATGCCTTCATCAGTGATACACAGCAAAAAACTGTGTATCACTGATGAAGGCATATATTCTTTTGCTGAAACCGGTCTGATTATTAAAGATATGTATAATCAGCGAACATTTGAGTAATTGTATCTTTTTACTGTTACACGTATCTGCTGGCCAACAGTGTTTTTTGGATATATTGTCCACCCATCCTCTGACATGCTCTGTGCATGATCAGTTCTATATTGTAGTGTCTCATCAGTACGTCTGGTGTCTGGCTGCAGACCTGACACTGTTCATCAAATCCCATTTTAAGGAGACTTCATCCAAGGATTGCTCTTCATCCCCTTTCCATCTAGAGGGATTCATTGTGCACTCTCTTTCAGCTGCATTTTGTTCAGCCTTTATGCTCATCATTACTTATAAATACTGCGGGGCTTGGAGGAGGTACAGTGAGGTCATCCATCCATCCATCCCAGGGACTCTGTACAAAGGTGTACCAGATTAGTAGACCGTATTTTTGACAGGAGGTGTATGGCACCCGTTTCTGTTTTCTTTTCACTTGGTGCTAATACTGACTGGTCACCCACACTTGTTCTTGCATTATTGGACACTTACTTTGATGACTCGCTGCGAGCTAATTTTCTTATTCAAGCTGTACACTAGGCTGGTTTCATATACTGGTACTATCCAGTCTTAAAAGGCCTGTTGGAGAGGAGTACCATCCATCTGCTTTTGTAATTGGACGGACTTGAGCTAATGGTGCTTCCTGCATGGTAAACCTGCTCCACTGTTTTTTGCAATACACTAGGAACTGATTGTTTTGTTCTTTCCTGTTCCACTGCTTATTTCTTGAACGGTCTTATTTCAATGTAGATTAAAAGATCAAAGTTTTGATCTACTCATTCTCTGTGACTTACTTCTGAAGTGTCACATAATGATGTGTTCCACTCATTTTAGATCTCAGAAACCTTCTCTATTGTAGGAAGGTGTCCAATGATGCTTATGGGTAAAAACTCATAATAATTTATAATCCTTTAAAACTCTACTCTGTAACCTCTAGGTCATTTGATTCTACCACATTTTGCATTTCCATGTCTTAGTTTTATAATATGGCTCACATTCTGCCCACTGACCACAAACTGCTTCCCACATTGTGGTGTGTTAATGGCTTCATGACACATCCCATTTGCAATGCACATGACGATGTCAGAGTTTAAATGATGATTGCTTACACACCAAAAACAATCAATATTCTGTTAACATTCCACTCTTACCTTTATTGACAGATTGGAGTCTAGTGGTAGTCAAACTTATTTTTAGCTAAAATTCCAATTTTAAGGAAAACTAAGACTTAAACAAGATCAGACTTCATGACTGAGTTTCTCTAAATTCTCCTGAAATTACTGAAATATGGCTGAAACTGGATATCAAAGAAGATGAAATCCTACCCAAAGGATACAACAGTCTCAGAACAGATAGGCTAATGAGTAAAACTGAAGGTGTTGCCATTATGTATGTGAACAAATCTGAGGTTATTATTCACCCAATCTAAATAACATGTTTCGATAAGTCATGTTAGCCATACAAGTGGACAGGTTATCTTAAAATAAGCCTAGTTGGAGTCTCACAGCTCATACACACTCCCAGCTAATGGCACTAGCACCCATTCCCCCCTTGACCGGGTTCTAACTAATCTAATGTTATTGCCAGTGTTGGCATCGTGCCAATTATTTTAAGTGACCACCACTCCACTCACTCTACTGCTGACTTTTAATCCTAAACTGACTCAGTTTAACGATGCAGGAAACCTATCCAGATTCCCCAAAGATATCTTCACCCTTATTCTTATGCAATGGGACTAAGACCTACTAAAACCCTTACCTCTAGAATGGGAAGCAAACATTTTAACATTTTCTTTAGCATAATCAACAAACAAGCACCCCTAAGGAGGAAAAGGAAATTATCAAAGCTAAAACAGATGATCTGTTATCTACAGAAACAAAACAAGTCACGCATCATAGGGGTAAAACTTGGAAAATATGTCATATTATCACAACTCAATATAACCAGCAACATTACCAATATTTAAAAAATCTGGCCAAACCAAGTGATATCTGACTAAAAAAATACTTTTATAACCTCCAAGAAAAAGAACATAATCCAAGTGTTCTGAGCCACAATCAATAGCCTCCTAAAACCATACCAAATCATCTCAGGCAAATCTATCAACTGAAATGCAACTTGCACTTCCTAAATATAGCCACTCCCCTTCATTAAACTAGCTACTTTGTCTGCTTCCTATTCCTAACAAAGCACATACATCTGAAATCTCAGTTTCTAACATACCTAATGACTACCTGAACACATTCCCACAAACTAGAATCAGTATCTACCATCAAAGACTTCTTAAAAAGAACTACAATACTAGCATCGGATGCATTACTAACCATAAACCTTAAAGAAGCAGCTGATGCTATTGCATACCTACTTGACATACTGACAGATATGCATGTTTAATTTTGTGTCCCTCCCACTTGGAAGCAAACTTACATCCTACCATTACAAAAAGGGGTGATGTCAAAGAGCTTTCTAGTTATATACCTATGACTATTCTTCCCCCATAATCAAAAAATCGAGAACGTATCCACACCCAATTACTTCAACACTTAAAACCATTTACTAAGCCCATTTCAACTCAGTTTCAGGCCACACAGCACAGGGAATGCCTTGTTTACTTTCCTTAATACAGTGAACCATAGTTGTCACAAAGGTAAATTTTGCTCTTCTGCATTGCTAGATTTAACAAAAGGTTTTGATACAGTATTCCACCAAAAACTTCTGCATAAACTCCCAACCCGAGGCAACTCGCCTAGCTCAGCAGTATAGTTCCAGACCGATCTTGAAAACAGAAAGTCTGTCAAATGTCAAAACTCTAATTGCTACCCATACCTGTTGAAATGCCTCACTCAAAATCAATGTTAAGACCTTTATTATATAACATATTTACTAGTGACCTGGTAAAAGCTGAAAAAAGTGCTACTTAATAATAATATGCAGATGACTCACCTATCACTAACCAAACAACCTCCCTACAAGAACTATAATACATAACACAGGATTCCATTCCAAACACTGAAACCTGTCTGAATTAATCTCAGCTCAACCAAAACCCAGACAAGTCCAAACTCATCCTCTTCAGCCCAGTCGTTACTCATATGACAAAACCAAGTTCTGTATCACCTCATCTAAAAATACTGCAAGAGTAATAATTCCCTATGCAAAATTATTAGACATATTCAAATGACAAATTAAAATTCGATCAGCACATAACACTAAAATTTGATCAGCAAGTAATGCACATTATCAAGAAAACCCAGCAAAAGCTAGGGACACTATCATGCCAAAAAACCTCATGGAAAAAGCCTAAATAACAGCAGCAAGAGGTTTCCTACCAACCTTCTCTATTTCACCCTAGTTTTCAGAAACTTGTACACAACAGCCTAGACTTTCACAATTCTTAAACATAGAAAAATTTGCCTCTAGCCTATATAGGTAGGACTCTCCATTGTACTGCCAACAACAAAATCAACTGACTAGAGTTCCCAAAGTACCCAAGATATATCCAGCTAAAAGTACCTCATATATTAAACAAACCTAATAAAAATGCCCCTGTTAGCCTCCCTTTTACAGTGATATACCCTCTACCAGAAACTGTGTCCTATAGACCTATACCTAACCACCACCTTTGCTAAAACCCCCTACTAACATCCTGTATTCTACGCTTTCAAACAGCGTCTCTCCAACTCAGATAACTCATCCAATTACACAACTTCACAGTGAGTGTGACAGAATATTACTGTACTTCATGGATCTAACATTTGTCGTCCTTGTTAGGCTAGGCAAGTAAAATGTCTCCATTTATTGCAAATGTCTAACCTGACTGAATTGATTCTTGCAGGCTTTATGCTGAATTTCTCATCCCCATCTCCTCACACTAACCTTCATCTTGCGACCTCCAGCTACATTTCCAATTAATACCATCACTCCCCTCACAGTGTACTGTGCTATCAATACCCTCAGCAACCTATACAACAATGTAAATAGGAATATAAAAGGTTTAGCATGTTCTACAAGAATGCCACATAACTATATGGGCAACCTGTAAAGTCTCGGCAATGATTGTTTCCTTTTAGTAAATTATACAGTTCAGAATTATACAAGACCATATGGGCCACAGTGTCTGTGATTAATTGAAAATTGTGCCATACTATTATATTTCTATTTATGTATTTAGATCGTATCTAGTTATTGTTTAATGTAGTTCTTGCATGCTGTTATTAAAACTAGTAGTGCCAGTTAAAGAATCTATACTTTTTACTGTCTCACACAGTAATGTAGTATCATAGGCTGTGCAGGTACAACAATAAACACTCTGCTATTAATAGAAATGATGCTGTGCTATCCTATTTGACTGTTGCAACAGAACTGTCTTACATTCACTTCTCTCTCTGGGCCTTCATGGAAACGAGGCACTATGCCTAGTGGGACTTTCCCAGTAAACAAATTCAAATAAATAAAACTGAAAAATGAGTGACATCACAACAAATACTTGCAATCTCCCTTGCATGTCTCAGAATTGTGCAAACTCATCCAAGGTGCTGATATGATTTCAGATATCTAGACCTGGCCTTGGCTAGAAAGAAGTTAAATCATTTAACCTTGCAAACAAATGAAAAACAAAAAAGAAACATAAGTACAGTCTTCACTCAGATATATCTTCCTATAGCTTGGCCACAACATGGTGCTGAACACTTTCTGATGGCAAAGAAAAACATAAACACACAAAAAAAATAGTATGTGGTACAGATAGCCTGACATGGATTCTCCACTGGACACATCAGCAGTTAGCAGCATACCCGTTTTAGCACCTTTCCCAAACTGTTTGAAAAGTTACAAAAATAAAATAGCATTTCATTATTTAACAGTGTCAGTGCTGACTATTAACACTGCATCATCAGGAGCCTGGACCCTTCCTTGCAAGAGGGTGGCAAGCCATATACATGTGCTTCCTTTTCAAATACATTAAAACGTACATGGTGAAATGATGTCAGTGACAGACATGCAGCATCTCATCAAAGCAAAACAAAACATGCTTGCTAGCTTCATGTATTTTAGAGCTAACATTCTCATTTCAGTCCAAGAATATAAAGCCTGTAAAGGTCACGAATGACTGTTACCACTAACTGCTCATCGTCTTATGGTCAAGCAGAAATGATTGCCAAATAGGTGGTACTGATGAGTTCGGACTGATGCTACCTTTTATTTAGCAGATAAAGTGTAGTTATGGACAGTGAAAAACTGCAGTAGGCAATACAGTACACGATAACATTCCCACTGCAAGTAAGTTAGTGGTCCTTGTTTTAGTATTTACTAATGAGTTTATAACATCAGATGAAGACAAAGTGCTGTTGCTACATGGGCATGGTTTGTTGTGAAGGGCCTTCTGCCTATCTTCCAGTAATGTGTCTCCTTCTCCTCCTGTTCTTCCTTCCTACTGTCCTGCTAGCAAACACATTCTTTTAACGCTGTACACCTTACATTTCTTTCACAGAAACCCAAGTTCATGGGAAAGTGTAGACACAAACTATACTTGGCTGCCAGTTTTACACTATATTAAATTTTCTTGTTTGCAGAAAGACAACCTTATGCAGTCTGCCTTTAAGGGTACCCAGCATTCTATCTTTCCTCCTTACCTCTTCATCTGCCCCATGCCTTTACCAAATCCTGTACAGATTCCCTGCCCACCACCCACTCTTCTGTCCCATTCTACCTCACAGGTTCACAACCCTGCCTGTGAGGATGTGCTTTCAGAAAACCAAGACAATGTGTCCCTACAATGTACTGCCTGTGTGTCCTCTATTTCCACTACATGACACTGAAATTTCAGTTATACATTTGCTCTTTATTTCATGGATTTTATATAGACATATGCAAGTTCGACACTGTCCATTTCTGCTTCATCTGATGTCCATCTGTTTGTCCTCAATATTCCATATGTATACTCTACCTTACTGACTATTAGCATGTCTTTATGTTTTTTTCCCCAGACCAAGTGCTATTGCTTTATTCTGCTTGGTGAAATGATCAGGCATAAAATTGCTTCTATGGTCTTGGCAAACATACTGCACATGTTTAAAGCTTGCTGTGTTCAGTTTGCCTACATCATTAAACTCTCTTTTGAATACTGTTCTCGGTTCTGGCTTTTAAGATTCAGAAAGGCTTACCACAAAGGAAAGCCTTAGCATGACTGGCCCCTCCCTCACTGTAAGCCTTTACCATTCTTAGACTACCTTTCCAATGAGGATTCTCAATTGCTGGGGCCTCAGCATGGAGTGTGTGGTCTCATGGGTAGAGAGGTAAGATAATGAAGTAATCTGAGGGCACAGCTAATACTAATTCGCCATATGCTCTCCCCTGGAAATGCCAGCACTTCCAGATTTATGCTGCCAAGTGATTTAGTGAATCACCTGGCAGTGTAAAACTTCACTGTTGTAGGAAAATGTGAATGCCATCAAAAGAGGGTGGACTACTGATCACTATTACGGAAGAAGCTGACATTCAAGTTCAGTGAAGAAGTGGAGGTGGGGTTTGTGTATGGATGTGTGTGCATGTGTGTCAGCAGAAATATGAATGACGCCATGTGACAGTGTGTGTCTGAGTGGCTACACTAGTGGGGTTAGGTAGGGAAATCGAGAATCTGTGTCTGTGTGTGTGTATTGAGTGTGTGCTTGTGGGCAAATGCGTGATCGAATGTAAGAAGGGGTTTGTTTGTTGATAGGTTTGTAGGTGTATGTAGACAGGTGCCTTTTGCCAGCGGGATGCATGGACATCTAGTGAGAAAATTACTGCCATCTGGTCTGGCAGTACTAGTTACAACTAGAGTGCAATTGAAAGACATGATAATGAAAACTATTAATGATGTCTTTCTCAGCTATAACAGTAATTGACCTACCTGTGGTAGGTGATCACAAGCAGTGAGCCTTTTTCCTGAATTCCAGGAGTTACAGTATCCACTAATTGCATTCCTCTTGTTTGATCTGAGATTTCTAGAGATCCTGTAAAGTCTAAAGGGTATTTCTAATGTACTATCAAGTTCTGATAATGCCTATTCTGTCGTTTTGCAGTTTCTATACTTGTCAAATGTAAGCATTACGCGAAAGTCTTTAGTCTTGTATGGCACATAACCATACTGTCAATGTGTTCCTGAATTGCTACTCTGAATTTATATAATCCTTGCAAGATTGTTTTTTTTTTTTTTTTTTTACTTCTGTAAAAGTATTTGTTAGCTCTGCTAACATTTCATGCATCTGGTGTTCCGTGTCTTGTGTGCAGTAATAGTGCCTTCTCTCTTGTAACATAATCATGGAATCTTGTAAGTCAGAACTGCCACAAAACACTAAGTCACTGTGGATCACAGTCACTTTTAAATACTAAAACTTGGAATTTGTAGTCACGACCTGTATTTCTACGCTGCTCTTATTTCAATGTTTTGCTCTGACTTTGATTGATGTTCCAAGTTATATACTCTTCCTATATTTGCACTGTTTAACATCACTTTTTGGTCAGTTTTTTTTTTTTGATAGATTTAGTTTAAAATTCTGCCATAAATCTTCACCCACATAGAAACAGTGGAAAATATGATCTCTTGTGCAAGCAAAAAAGCAGAACAAAATGTTCCTAAATGAAATTAAACATGTTTTTCATGTACTATTACACAAAATCATTGCTCATTTCTGACAAGATGGCTTTCAAAGTACCTCTTTACCAGACATTCATAATTCATAGTTCATAGGTGTTTACTAGGCTAATGACCACAAGGGCCTTTTTAAGCCTAACCATGCATCCCAAATCTCTGACAAGTTCTGATACCCTTGATAAGTGTAAGCATGGGCCTAGGAAATGAACCATTTACAGGTTACCTGTTTGCATTAGAAACATAGGTGCCAAACCAGGGATGAATTTCCATTTTCCCATCCAATTGTCCGAGATGCACTTGAATTGAGTTGGGAGGAACTCTGCTTCACATGGATGAGGAGCCTGGTTCCATAGACGGGGTAGTCTCTGGAATACATACCTATCTCTTCAGCAGGTCCTATTTATATCACAGGCAAGGTTTAAATCTTAATAATTCTGGTACTATTTGTTTTGTGGATATGCAGGAGGTCCATCAGAGTGGGGTCTGACAATGCCCTGTATACCAGGCATAGATCTCCCCTCAAAAGTCTGTAGGAGACAGAGTACAGGGATAGGGCCTTGGGCGGTCTGCATAGGACATATTACTTACACCCTGTATTCTTTTAGTGAGGAACCTCTGTGGATGTTCCAGTTGTTGGATATGCCTGGTTAGGTACATACCAAAGGGGGCACTGTACTTAATGATAGGTCTGATGAATGCCGAATACAGTGGATGAATGACTTCCTTGGACTTAGATGCCATACCTTTGTTTATAAGTTGTGCAACATAGAATGATTTCCTCACCATTGTAGACACATCATGATCATAGGCTAAATTACTATCCATGTATGTCCCCAAGTTCCTGACTACTGGGTCAACTCTAAGGGGTGTGTTGTCAATATGATGGTTACTAGGGATGAATGACTTTCCAAAGGATACTATTATGCATTTCTTGGGATTTAGTTTTAGTCCATGGCTCTGACACCAGTTGTTTGTCTTTTATTTTAACTTTTGTTTTATCCATTTGTTGGCCAGGTATGCCCACTGGGCATAAAAGTCTCTTTTTAGAGGTGACCTGGGAGAACTGTCTGGTTAGGTAACTTGCTCAGAGTCAGGAGGAAGGATTCAAATTCTGTACCCTGGGCACAGGAAGCTGCTCATGAACATCTCAGAGCTTTAGTCCTCTGTGCTGCCAGATGCGACATGGAGACAAAATAAAATAAAGCACAGTAAAGGCACAATTTTTCAAATATGCATTTCTAACTACAGATTAATTCTCCACTCAAATCTCTCTCTAGAAATGGAACAAGCATCTAGAAATACACTGGGCACACATTTGTATGTATCATGGATTCAAAAAGCCAGTCAAGAGGTTAATATGTTTAAACTGCTGTTTAATCTCGTGAAATTCAGTCAAGTTTTATATTTAGGCAACCTAACAGAAGCAACCAATAGCATCATATAACCAAGGTAGTATCATTAGCATTCATAGCCTCATTTATTAAACATATTACTTCCTAGTTAGCATACAAGTTAAACACTCACACTAAACATGCAGCCAGTTACATTACTTCAGTGTTAGTCAATGGAGGACTTACAAGGCATAGTCAGCACAAGCAAAACTACTAAGATGGGTAGCTTTTGTTTCTGAGAAATCCAAATACTCTGGAATAAGCACACACAACATTATCATGGAGTCTAGAAATATTTGAATTAAAATTAGGGAAATTGATGGGCAACAAAAATTTACTAGCAACATCAAGAATATTAACCAAGAGCATAGGTAGGTTATGTGGAACTTATAAACCTGCAGCAAAACTGTCCATTTTAGGGCATTCACATTTGAAGCCTAGCAAGCTTTAGGAGGAAAACTTTAAGGAAAAGCCTTGGAAAAGTTGACCGAATGGCCTGAAAGGTGACAGCTGAGGGTCAGTGCAGGAAAAAGGAAAATACTTGGCTCTGTTCAGTATCATCAGGGGAGTGACACACAGTAACAGAGCAGTTACAGGATTTAGGAGTGCTGATCCAGGGGAGTGACACACAGTAACAGAGCAGTTACAGGATTTAGGAGTGCTGATCCAGGGGAGTGACACACAGTAACAGAGCAGTTACAGGATTTAGGAGTGCTGATCCAGGGGAGTGACACACAGTAACAGAGCAGCTACAGGATTTAGGAGTGCTGATCCAGGGGAGTGACACACAGTAACAGAGCAGTTACAGGATTTAGGAGTGCTGATCCAGGGGAGTGACACACAGTAACAGAGCAGCTACAGGATTTAGGAGTGCTGATCCAGGGGAGTGACACACAGTAACAGAGCAGTTACAGAATTTAGGAGTGCTGATCCAGGGGAGTGACACACAGTAACAGAGCAGTTAAAGGATTTAGGAGTGCTGATCATACCTAGACTAGACTGATATCAGTGTGAAAGCGACATTGCAGCAGTCCTTGGAATGATTTAGGAGTGCTGATCATACCTAGACTAGACTGATATCAGTGTGAAAGCGACATTGCAGCAGTCCTTGGAATGAGTATAGAAGCATACAGATATTTCTGCTACACCAGATCCTGGTCAAGCCACACAATGACCACTATGTGCAGTTCAGAAGATTTACACTAGAACAGCAATACTACTTGCCATGGTTCCTCCCTTCTCTGAGATACTCGAGAAATGCATTCACTCAACTTCTCAGCCACCTCCTCCAACACAATGTTCTCACTCCCATACAGCATGGGTTCCATCCCTACCACAGCACATCCACAGTCCTCCTATCTTTCACTCATACCATAGCCAAAGCTCTTGATAACAATCAACTGATATCCTGCCTCTTCCTTGACCTTTCCAAAGTCTTCGATACAGTCTCTCACTCTATCCTCCTTACTAAGCTATCTAACCTCAACCTATTTAATACCTCCCTAGACTGGTTCTCCAGCTCTCTATCTAGTAGGCAGCAATCTGTCAAATGGCTTTCCTCCTGCTCTCCCTATATATCTGTTCCAACTGGTGTTCCACAAGGCTCAATCTTGGGTCCCCTTCTATTTAACATCTTTACAAATGAACTCTTCACTTCTTGCAGACCATCTTCTCTTATACAATATGCAGATGACTCTACACTCATCTCCATCTCCAGTAGTATTACAGACCTTCACACCCTTACTCAAAAATCCTTTCTATCCACAGAGAAATGGCTATCTGAAAATCTTCTTATCCTTAACCTCAAGCTGTTGCTCTTTCTCCCCCACTCACTTTCAAACCATAAATCCACATCTACTATAATCCTCTAATACTATCATAAAACCTGAACCACACACAAAACTGTTAGGTGTCATTATTGATGAACTCAAATTCAACTTACACTTACTGCAAGGAATAAAAAAAACACACCAGAAACTTGGCCTGCTTTATCACAACAAAATATTTCTTAATCCAAATGCTAGACTCTCCCTGCCACAGTCCTTCCCTACTTCCCACACTTCTTTACGCAGCCCACTTCCCACACTTCTTTACGCAGCCCCCAATACTAACCAATATACAAGCTACTACCTTGAATAAACTGCAACAAACTTACCACAAAATTGCAAGATTCATTACTAACTCCCCCTACAAGTCCCATCACTGTCTTGCCCTGAACTCATTACAATGGCTCAAATTCACTCCACCTACTGCTACTTTCTCAATTTCAAGTTATACACTCCATTCTATATAGACCTTCTTCCTGTCCAGCTCTCACTACTTTTTTATCTACCTACTCCCCTTCTAGAACCCTCCACACCTCTAACCAGCAACTTCTGAATGTAGATCATCCAAAGAAGAACATAGGCAAACTATTATACAACTGCTCAGTAGCCCAAGCTTGGAACAAACTTCCTCTACACATAAGCTCCATCATACACCCTGCACACTTTAAAAAGGAACTCAAACTTTACCTTCTCAACACCAAATCTTGTCCCTGCTTAGAACCTACCTAATTCCCCTTCATCTAATGGTGCTTCTTCACTCTTGAGTTCCTGTAAGCAAATATACCTTTCTAGGAAGCCTAGGCAAAAAATTTGATCACTTGTATATAATTTGTTTGTACACATGTCAAAAAGTTCATCTGTTTATTTCATTGTGATGTTTTTCTTAGGGTAATCTAAATATGTTTGATTATGTTTAAATTTGTACTAACATGTTTTGGGAGTGTCACTTGGTATTGCTACTTGCTATTTGTTACCTATGTAATCTTTACTTTTTATGTAACTGGAGCTTTTCTCCTCGGGTCTTCACTGAAAACAGGCCTCTGGCCCAGCTGGACCAATCCAATTAACAAATGTCAATAAATAAATACAATTTGCTGGAAGGAGTCCAGACGAAAATAGTAGGTTGTATGGGATTGAGAAGAAAGGATGAAACACGAATCTACAGTAGCTAAAGCTCTTCCCACTAGAGATAAGAGACAGAGGTCCATGAAATGGGTGTAGAACACCGAACACCATGTTAGTGATGAAGTATTTAACTTGAGCAGAAAGGATGGTCTAAGGAGGAGAGAACACAAGAATATGGACCATGTTACAATATGAAAGTTAAATTGATGGTCAGAGTGGCCATGTAACAGCCTTGCTCCAGCCTGTACTGCCTTGTGTTCCAGAGCATGAAAATGTAGGTAACCATGAAATGTAGGTCAACCATGTAGGTCACCCCACAGCCCTTGAGATTAATATGTCTAAGTCTATATCCAGTTTGCTTCTTGTCCCTGTATCTTTACTATGTCCAAACCATATACCCAACAGACCTCTGAGTAACTGACCTGTAAAGTATCTGCACTCAAATAAGAACTTCCAGGAAAAGCATGTAGCAAACAAAATGCAAGTTAAGACACAGAAGCTTTGCACTGTATGATGCTTCTTCACTGAGCAATTTGCTACTGTAGTACTGTAAGATCCCTGTAGTTTGTTTAGCTGTAGTACGGACTAGGTACAGAAACTGAAATACTGAGTTTGTGCTTTTACCAGAGATTTGAACAGAGGAACAAAAACATCTTTTTGCCTGGAGGTTACTGTCCTCTATTTTTTTATAGCACAGATACACCTCCTGACTATAAGACTTGCATTATTAAAACAAGAGAGTAGCCACCATAGCTCCACAGTCCTTATTTTTAGTATAACCTGATACTATAACATTATTGATGGCACATGGATAGCACTTATTGGTTGGAATCAAATGTAAAACATTTCTTACTACTAAATTTGAAGTTATTACTATTAGCCCCAAATAGAGTTTGCTGACAGCCTTACAGATCAGGCTGCTTGTCCACTGAAGAAACAGCAGCACTTAGATTAGCACCATCTTGAAATGCTTGCAGCCCAGCCATTTCGGTCCTTGGGACAATGACCATGACTGCATTAAACAGAAAGGTTCCCAACACTGACCCATGTGTCATGCTTTTCTAATTGACTACTTGTACATCAGTAAGAAATACTATTTTTTATTCTAATATGGGAGTCATGATTCCTCAGCTAGATATTTATCCACTTCACAATATACTGGCAGACTCCTCTAGTAAACAAAAACTGGTACAATAGTAGGAGAGGAGAATAAAGTTGAATGCCTTTACTTAGTCTAAAAAGACCATATCAGCTGGTAAGCAACCAAGCCATCTATACTGCAGATGTAGAAAAGCTAAACAGGTAACACAAAATCTCCCCTGACTGAAACTATGTTGCCTTATGTCCACAATCTTCCACCTATTATCATATATCATGCCCTCAGAAATACTTCCCCGCAGTACTTGAACAAACAGGCCTATAACTACTTTGGTCATGGTATCTTCTCCTTTGAAAAACTGATGTGATGATCGTCTTTTTTTCCACAGTCCTGGAACACTACAGTGGTTTAACATTGCTTAGAATAAATACACTAAGCAGAGATCTATGTAACCCACCATTCAGGTTAAGAGGGTTAGCAGCAAATAGTTCAGTAACCAATTCCTCCTTGATCAGAAGGCAATCCCCCCCCCCCCACTAGTATGACTCTTTTATGTGAGTCAGGCAACTGCTTCCAGAATTTTATCAAGAGTTTCTTCACAGAGAGGGGGGTAAGGACACATGGAATGGATTACATCACCAGAACATACAAACAAAAGCCAAGAGAGAGAGAGAGAGAGAGAGAGAGATGAAGTAGAATATTAAATGTACTGTTTAAGGGCAGACCAGACAGGTAAAACATCTCTATCTACAGTCAAGCAAACAGGTTCATAAGCACTTACTAGACTATTGATCTGCCTAGCCATACATTCCATTAAAGTTTTTTAGCCCTTATATTTTAAGTGCAAATAACCCAGTGTCAAGAAGAACATGTACACGTTGTCCCTATCTGAGGGATAAGAGCACTAATCCAGAGATGAAATTGCAGTTGCCCATCCATTTATCCAGATTAAGTTTGAATAGTGAAAGGGAAGTACTTTGCTTTATGTGGACAGGAAGACAAATCCGAAGCAATGGCATTCTCTGTGAAAAATATCTACCCCTCCAACATTTTCTATTTATGTTGCAAAAACTTGTGAATGTACAGTAGGTCTGATAGGATAGGGGCTGCTGGAGCTTTGTATTTGAGGCAGACATTGCTCCTCGGTAGCCTGTATATTTCCAAGAAGAGAGACAAGGCTTTGAGACAGTCTGCATAGTTTTAATGACTTAGTTCCTTGATTTTCTTAGCAAGAGAGCATGGGGGGAGTTCAAGCTGTCAAATGTGTTTGGACAGGTACATGGCGAAATATTCTTGAAAATCTCCATAAGCTTCTACTCTCACAAATCTAACCTAAAACATATTTGTATGCATCTCAAAATGATGAAAAAGAACTTGGCAGAGAAAGAGTCCATAGAGGCATTCAAGAGGGCACTGAACAGATGACGAAACAGTTGAATGGAGGGGAGGGGTGAGAAACTGCTGCATGTAGCTAAAGGTCAGACTAGATAGGCTTTTTCTGCCATCAAGCAAATTAAATGCAGTGTAATTTCTAACCATCCTCAGAAGTTCTGAAACTAAAGTAAAATAAATCTTTACAATAAGTGTCTCATATGCAAACTGGATTTAGTTTATAAACACTCAGCCTCTCAAGTCCCTATCAGTTCAGCAAACGACATTTTCAGTGCACTTACATCAAACATGCCATTCAAACTGCTCATACTGAGAATGCGGTGCAGTGAGGATCAGGAAATTTGCCCTTTCCCCACTGTAGTGCAATCTCGGAGTTGGTATAATTAGTGGGGGTGTGGGGAGCGGAATTCAATGAATGGCATTTCCGATGAAATGCTGTTTGTTGAAGTGCCATTTAGCTGAAGTGATATAGACCCCAGCCTCTCCCCACGTGCTGGGAGATAGTTATCACCAATACCTTTTTAAGGTATCTTCTTGACACCATTGGTTATTAACCTTTGACGTTTTGTGCAGAGAGGTACAGAGCACTTTCTTCTTTCCAATGCTAAAAGCTTGCTCCACTGCTACAGCAGCTATATCCTGTTAGGTTTACCATTTATAGAGAGACAAAATGAAAACAAGTAAACACTGAATACATGTCACTATGTCCCAGTGTCCCCCGGGCCCCATGGCTCAACCCTTTGATAACTGTAACAAAGTATTTAACTCCAATGAAGGGATGCATGCCTGGCAGATAGATAGAAAATTAAGACTATGAACTGTTAATTAGCTTCACTGTGTAGTCCCGAGTTTGATTTTCTCAGGCTCCATTTACAAACTGTATGATTCTGTGTAAGGCACTTAACCAACTTGTGTTCCTGGGTTGCCCTGAAAATGTGCCTAGTGGGATTTCTTGACTAACAAATTATATAGCTACATAAACTTGTGTTAAACCTCCTGAGTCCTAATAGCATGAGCTTGTGTTTATACAGATTTCAGGCAGACTGGTCCAATAGAAAAGGCAACCCCCCCCACCCCCCGGGTGTCACTGAATTGGTTTCCTCCACCTGAATCACCACATGATTGATTATTTTTATTACAGAAACACCTAACTATTACAAAAATACTTGCTTAACCAGTTGGTTTGACATTGGTTTAACATCTTATTTAAAGAAGGGCACCTCAAGAATTGTAGTACCTGTTTCCCTGTTCCCCCCCCCACAACCTTATGTAGCACTACAGTGTTAGTATTGGAATCCAAGCAGCTAGTGGCAGGATACAACCCACAAGCCATGTAGTTTTATTGGCATCAAAGATCAATGTACTGACTATTCAGCAAATGAAATAATACAAAAAATATACACCTTAAAAATGTAGGGTGAGGAACTGGAAAACTAATAAAGGCACCTTTAATTCCCTTCTTTAATCAATCTTAGAAAATTGCCCCCAAGAATTAAAAAATTAAAGACCCCCCAAAAAATATGCCTTCCATCCATATTTACATTGCTTCCTTGTGCATTTAATGGAGAGACACTGCAAAAACAATTTCAAAAAGATAATTGCTCTATTACAACTTACAAGAGCTTTTATTTGTTCAACAGTCTCTTGTAGTCTCCATTTTCATGATCTTTATAAAGGCAAAGCATAAACAGATGCCCTACGCAGACCGTCTCAAAAAACTCTAGCTTTACTCTGTCACATATCGCCTATTCAGAGGCAATCTCTGCCTAACATACAAAGCTATGTCAAACCCAGAGCTGTTGGACATGCTCAACGTAAAGAAATCCCAATCCGTCTGAGCTACATGCTCTAGGGACCTAAACCTTGTCACCACAATAAACAGAACATGCTGGAGGGATATATTCCTATCTCAGAGACTTCCCATACTCTGGAACAAAGTACCAATCTATATCAAACAAAGCTCCTCATTAGCACGCTTCAAGAAAAATCTTGATGATTGGATGGGAGATAGGAAATTCACCCCGGGGATCACTTCTGTGGCTCTGCTTAACAGGGGCACAGGAAAATAATTTTCTTGGGTGGCAAAAGCCAGGGTACCATTTGGCTAGGCTTATATATAGACCCTAGGGCCAATAGCCTAGTACCTACCTATGAACCATATTCTTCCATTTTCTACTCAATATTCTTTCGCACGCAAAGTTCCATCTTTAGTTCCATCCTCCTCTGCTCCCTGTACTATTGTTTGTCTTTTGGCTTTTCCCGGATAGGGGTCGCCACAGCGGAACTCCGGTCTGCTAATGATTGGCAATAGATTTTCCCGAATGCTGAGGTGCCAGCTCGACGTTCAACCTTCAACGAAGGCACGCCCATTTATGCATGTCTTTCGAACGCCCACCCATCCTCTGCTCCTTGTACTAAACCCTTATAAAACTTCTTCCACTCTGCTGAATTCTTCCACTCCATTTCTTACTGTATTTGATCTCCTCAGTATACTCTCCGGTCTTTTTAAAAAGCAATTGGCTGCACAGTTAGCAATAATAAGTGTTCTTCATAAATATATGCAACTGCACATGTTAGGCAATAAAACCCACAAGTCATGCCAACATAATTTATAGAAATTATTTATCATATAGTCATTTTGAAATTTACTGATTTTTTTTATGCTGTTTAGTATGGCAGTGCTCTATGTTCATTTGGAACACTCTGTCCTTGTTTATGTTGAGAGAAGGGAGATTAGCAGTGTTCTAGCCATCAATTTCTACTAGGCACCAAAAGAAGAAGATTAAACCAAGTGGTTTGCTGATTGGCTGCTAGCTTTTTTCCTACAGCATTATACTGTACTGTTTTGTGCTCTATTGCACTCCATTTAGGTGGGTTGCTCTGAGCTAAGCAACAATTTACCACTGCCTACTGATTAAGACCTTTACCAGATTTGACCTGAAACAGTTCCTACAAGGACAGGGACATGAATCTTTCCTAAATCACTAAACATCCAGAAGCACTTTAAGCAATATCACATATCCACAAAATTAGCAATAATGTAACAGTATTTCCTGTTCATTTACAACACTTTTATATTTTCTCACAAGATAAGCAAGGATAATTGCCGATGTGCATGTACCGTTATGTCAGGCATTAAGATAAGTGGCTTTTATTTTTTTTCTTTCTGTAGCTTTATGTTGTACTATTTTACATGCTGTTGGGCTACATGTGTCTAGGATCCTCTGAGACATGCAACAGTGCTACTGTTGCCTACTGAATGAAACCTAATTTTACAGAGTTTGATCCAACACCAATCTCTAAAGGATCAGGGAAGTCGACCTTTTTAAATCATTTACCACACAGTGCTACCTTACTGCTAAATTTACTGATGTGTGATACTACTTAGAATGCTAGTGTTTTTTGTACATTTGGATAATTCTGATCTTATTTGTCTTGCAATGGAAGGTAAATTGCTGGCATTCTGGGTACTGAAACAAGTGTTTATTATAGCAATAACCCACGCCTGGGTGTGGGTAATGCTGGATTTACCCACGGTTGGTGTGGTTTGGTCACGAGGGCGAAGCCCGAGTGGCCAAACAAAGACAATCGTGGGTAAATCCAGCATTACCCACACCCAGAAGTGGTTATTGTTATTATAATGACATTATTTAAGAAAAAATAATTACTTTTCTTAAATAATGGCATTGTATAATGCCTCCTTGCTGCCCTTCCGCAGCTGTCTGGTATTCTGTGGCAGTTCTGATGTACTGCGCATGCCTACGCCTATGCAGTACATCAGAGCTGTGGGCAAAAGCAATGGAGAAAGCAAGATCTCCATTGCTTTTTACAAACTGTTTTGCTATGTTAAATGGGTTTAACATAGCGAGACAGCTTTAAAAAAAGCAACGGAGAATCTCCGTTGCTTTTTTTAAAGCTGTCTCGCTATGTTAAACTCGTTAAACATAGCGAGACAGTGTGAAGCAATGGAGATCTTGCGTTCAACGTTGCTGTAAAAAAAAAAAAAAGAGTTATAGTAATGGAAAAAGTCCGGGCGACCGGACCTTTTTCCATTACTATAACTCTGATTTACAATGTGCATGCTGACCAATCAGCATGCACGTTTTTGAATATTAATGGGGGATCGTTGTATAATAGCCATTAACTGTACCTTCATGTGGTATTTTGTGTACTACTGTACTCTATTCAGCTAGGATGCTCCAAGCTGTGCAATGTGTGGACTGATATGGTACAGTGCAGTTCTCACTTGTAAGCAATTGTTTTTTAACTGGTTATAGTCTACATGGTCCCCAATCTATGACTCCTTATGATTAATCTTGCCAACTAACCTGGACTGCATGGTTGCCCAGTCTTTACCATGACATATAAATGCTTTTAGTACACCAGACTGTGCCTTCTCACACTTGGGTACTACAGCTACACCCCACTCCTCAAAGTTTAGCAGCACATTGTGAAGTCTTGCTGCAATAAGTTGTGACTAGGGTAAAGCAAACCTCTACAGATCCAAAATCATTAGTAGCACCTCTGCTAGGTACATGGCTAAAGTCATAAGAGTCTACCTTATTAGTATATAAGGGAGCTAAGTGTACAGTTAATCCCATAAACATAGTGTTTTATTAATATTTATTTATTATTTATTTATTTATTTATTTAAATTTGTTGACGGGGAGTGTCCGACTGGACGTGGGTCTATTTTCAGCAGAGGCCCGGGGAGAAAAGCTCCACAGTAAAATAAACAGACAGTAAATCCAAGTAGGTAGGATAAACCAGGAAACAAGTTCAAGCAAATTCCTAGGATTTATTCGAAACCACTCCAAACGCGTTTAAAATATCCAGAAAACAGCCAAACCAATACACAGAACAAACTCACATTAACGCCTTTCTAAAGTACTGCGTTTTCGTATTCAAAACATGCACTTCCTCAGATCAATGACTAACTCCCCTTGGCAACTTTTTATACCATGGTCAATTGAATAATTAATTAATTAGCCAACAACTTAAAAGTTATTAAACCAATAAGTAGCTCAACTGATACCTGTTTCAGTTATTGATTTGTTTTCATCCATCCCTTATAGTGAGGGCACAAACATGTTTGAAGAAATAGTACATGAGGATGTTAATTTGACTAACAATGATAAACTTTTGGTTGTTTGGCTCATGGAAATGGTATTGCAGAATAACTTTCTATTCTTTAATGGTGAATTTTTAAACAAATCTAGGGAGTGGCTATGGGGGCAGCATGTGCCCCCACCTATGCTAATCTGGTATTAGCAAAATGGGAAGAGGAACATGTTTTGCATAGTGAATTTAGCTCTTGCTGGATAAGTTATCATAGATTTTTGGATGATATCGTAATTTTTTGGACCGATAGTGAAAAAAAATTAAAAGCTTTTTTGGAATATCTCAAGGGTACAACTAATTTTTTGAAATTCACCTATAAAGCCTCTTTGAATGTATTACAATATTTAGATGTAGAAATGTACAAAAAAGGAAGCGATTTAGAAACCAAAATTTTTAGAAAATCCACATACTGCAATTCCTTTCTGCATTTTGATAGTTCACATCCGTTGCATGTAAAAAAGAATATCATCAAGGGGCAATTTGTGAGGGGATGTAGAATGACCAGTAACGATGAAGACTTCTACATAGTATGTGATTTGTTGGAAAACATGTTCAGAAATAGAGGATATCCGGAAAGCCTTATTAGAAATACCAGACAGGAAGTATTAAATGGTAGAAGGACAAGATTCATGCCTATAGTTAAGGGATTAGGCACATGGAAAGATTCAAGGCATACCATTTTTGTTGTATTTGACTTCAAATGTTGTATGTTTTTTTGTATATACTGTGGAGCTTTTCTCCCCGGGCCTCTACTGAAAATGGAAATATATCCAGCTAGACTAGCCCGGTCAACAAATGTAAAATAAAATATATAAAATAAATAAAATACCGTAAGTAACATAGTGAACATGGAAAAATTTTAATCAGCCCTCACTTTAGAATATAACGCTATAAACAACAAAATAAGGCATATTTTTTGTAAGGAATGTTATAGGTTTATAGATCTAATGGACATAGACAAGATTAACAATTGTCCTGTTAAGATAGTTTACAAGAATTCAAAAAGTATGAGGAACATTCTTGAAAACAAATATTCTATAAATCTACAAGACAGAAGGAGAAAGGGTACCTATAAATGTGGTAGATGTTCTCAATGTACTTATATTTCCAATGGAAATGAGATAAACATTAGTAGTAGGGGCAGGGTGATAGTGAATGACAAACATTTTTACAATTGTGAATCTATGGGCTTGGTGTACTTTGCTAGTTGTACAAAATGTTCATCCTTTTACATAGGAAAAACGGAAAGGAAACTAAAAAGACGAATATTTGAACATCTTAATGATATCAAAAATGGTAAAGAAACCAATGCTTTGTACAAACATAGTAAAGAATGTCACCAAGCGGGATTTGTATTTTCAGTTAGTGAACACACAGACAAAGATATTAGAGGAGGGCCTTGGGAGGAAAAACTGGAGTATAGAGAGTTATGGTGGCAAATGACACTTGAATCATATAACCCACCAGGACTAAATGAGCACACCAGTATTTTACCCCTACTTAAGTTAAGGGCAGCTAAACTGTGAGGGATCCCCCTTATAACCCTTGTAATTCTTTATAATCTTTTATATTTCCCTATACCTTCTTATGTTTTCCTACACATCTTAATTCAGCTTATTTAACTTGTTTCAAATATATTGTAATTGTTCATGAATTAAAAGGTACAAATTTTATTAGAAAAGGTTTTAATTTCAGAATTTAACAGTTCAAAATTATTTATCAATAATTCTGAGGGTGGAACACATATTTTTAACAAACTTTTAAACAAATTTTCAATAAATTGTTAATATTTTATATGTATCATAATGTTGCTATGAATTAAATTGTAATGTTTTAAATGACCACTAGATGGCTTTTTGATCCAAGAAATTATATACATTTTTAACTTCATAGATTACATGAACAAGGTGCTATTCTTTTACATAAAAAAGTTTTTTTATGGTTTATATTAATAAGATTTTATTTATTTAAAGCGAGAAATAAAAATTTGAGTATTTTATATTAATTATAAGAAAGACCTCTAAGTATAAAATATAATGGGGTTTTGCTATTAACTGAAACAGCTATCAGTTGAGCTACTTATTGGTTTAATAACTTTTAAGTTGTTGGCTAATTAATTAATTATTCAATTGACCATGGTATAAAAAGTTGCCAAGGAGAGTTAGTCATTGATCTGAGGAAGTGCATGTTTTGAATACGAAAACGCAGTACTTTAGAAAGGCATTAATGTGAGTTCATTCTGTGTATTGGTTTGGCTGTTTTCTGGATATTTTAAACGCGTTTGGAGTGGTTTCGAATAAATCCTAGGAATTTGCTTGAACTTGTTTCCTGGTTTATCCTACCTACTTGGATTTATTATAAACAGACAGTAGTTACATTGGATTACATAGCGATTAACAATTTAACATAGAAATTACTTACAACATATTTACAGATAAAGAACATAGTACATCAGTAGACAACTAGAATCTTTATCTGTGAAGTACATAACAGGCATTAACAAATGTAACAATGAGAAGTTCCTGCTGTATAATAAGTACTAGGCTTATGAGCATCTGAGCTTGCTATCATCAAGGTAGTTAGTGGAGGTGAAAGAAAGGTAGTAGTTGGATGGGGTGGATGATATTAGAGTGGGAGTTGCAAGGGCATAGCCAGCATGTTTTAGGTGCGCTTTTAATAAAGTTTTGAAGTTGGTGCATGATGGTGCGGAGGTAATTGTGGGTGGGAGTGAGTTCCATAATTTGGCTATGACGAAGAGAATAGTGCTTCACCAGCAGAGTTATTGGCTTTAGTGATCTGCAAGTGATTTTTGTTGCTGGATCTTAGTGGTCTGGTGGTGCGATAGGGTTGGAGTAGATTCTGGAGGGATGGGACATTTAGTGGATGGTTTACTAGTTTGTGGGCAAGTGAGAGTTGATACCACTGAAGGAGGTGAGGGAGTTCAAGCCAGCCCAGTTCAGCAAGTGAGAGACAGTGGTGACTACGGTAGGATGCCCCTGTGGCTTAATTTGGCGATTTTGTTGTAGCAGGTCTCTAGCTTGTTTAGATCACATTGCCTTAGGTTGGTATATACTGGAGAGGCATAAAGTAGGGTGGAGATAAGGTGGGAATTTGCTATTGAAATCTTTGCTGCTTTGGTGAGAAATTGTTTATTTCTGTATAATGCTCCTAGTTTTTTGTGGACTTTTTTATGGTCATGGATATGTGAATGTCAAATTTTAGTTTATTGTCTATTTGCACTCCTAGCAATTTGGTGTGTTCAGTTGAGTATATAGTGGTGTAGTCTTTTGCTGTGATGTTAAAGTGAGAGTTGTTTTGAGTATGTTTGGTGGGTTGGAAGATGAGTAGTTTAGTTTTGTTTGGGTTGAGTATTAATTGGGCATCGGATAACCATGTTTCAACAGAGGAAAAGGCTTCCTGTGTGACTTTTTGCAGTTTGGGTAGGGACTGGGCTGAGCAGATGATGGTCGAGTCTAATATATATTATAATATATTATAATATTTATTTATTTATTTATTTATTTATTTCCAGTTTGATAACCGGGGAAGTCCACTGGGCCCAAAAGCCCGTTTTCAGTGGAGGCCCGGGGAGAAAAGCTCCATGATAATACATTACACACAAAAACACAGCAGAAAAGCTCTAAACTAATACATTACACACAAAAACACTCTCTGTTCTAATAGCATAGTACTTTAACAATCTCCAAAAAGAATGAAGTGCATTGGGCAGTATACATAAGAAAATGATATATTAATGCAACTGTAATGTTAGTACAGTAAGAAAGAACAAAGGAAATTATGGATAGTTTGAATGCAAGAGCAGAGAAGCATGGGAGAAGTGAAGGAGAAGCAAATAAATTAAATGAGAAGAGGTGTCCAGAAGAGGATAGAAAGAGAACAGATACACTAATGTTCATTTTGTGACTGAGTACAGAAGAACACCTTATGTAAAAGGCAAAAGATTTCAAAGTGAGAGTAAGCATACAAGTGGGCAGTGGGATGAGAGCACTTGAAGGAAAGGGGAACCGGGGGGAGGGGTGGAACTAGGATATATTGAGATCTAGGTAGGAAGTATGCAATTACATTTCCAATTTTGGGAGAGGTGAGAATGGAGAAGAGATTTGAAGTGTTCATAGTTTGTAGTGACTCTTAGAATGGAAGGAAGTGAGTTCCATTTTTTTGCTGTAGTATAGGAAAGTAGGAGTTGGCCAGGGGGTCGTTTGGGTTTGTATACTGAAATAAGGTTTTGGTGGCTAGATCTTAGGGGCCTTGGAGGAGTGTATATGGTTAAGATATTAGATAATGCTGGGCAAGCAGTGGGTTTAAAAATTAGTTTGTGTGCAGTAGTAAGTTGGAGGAAATTGAGTTGATTAGGGAGTTCTAGCCATTGAAGACTACGGAGGCAGATGCAATGGTGTGTAGAATGAGCGGAGTTAGTAGCGAATTTGGCAATTTTGTAGTAGCAACTTTCAAGTTTTGAGGAGATAGAAGTGGAGAGATTGGATAGAAGAGGAGCACCATACAGTAGAGAAGGAAGGTAGTGGCGAGAGTTTGTCTTGAAGATGGAGTAAGAAAGTTTGCATTTCTATAAAGCATACCGAACTTCTGATGAGTTTTTTTTATGTTTAGTTGAATATGATTATTAAATTTCAGGTGTTCATCAATGGTAACTCCGAGTAATTTAGCACTACTAACAACTTCTATTGAGGACTGGGAGAGGCTGGAAATTATGAAGGATGACTTATCAAGAGTCAGAGCTTTTGAAGGGGAGAAGAGAATGATGTGGGATTTATTGGCATTAAGGGAAAGATGATTTTGAAGCATCCAATTTTCTGTGGTTGTGAAGGCCAATTGGGTTTTGGCTTGGAGCTCGGGAAGGCTAGGGGCAGAGCAGATAACAGTGGAGTCGTCTGCATATTGTACTATTTGAGAAAGAGGAATAGAAGAGTGGAGATCATTGATAAAGATGTTAAAGAGCAGAGGCCCGAGAATAGAACCCTGAGGGACTCCGGTAGGGGTAGGTAGGAATTTTGAGGTACCAGTATTCCATTTCATGGCTTGGGATCTATCAGAGAGATAACTTCTGAACCAAGAAAGAGAGTTGTGGGAGAGATAGAGGTTAGAGAGGTGGTTGAGAAGGAGAGTGTGGGATATTGTGTCGAAGGCCTTAGAAAGATCAAGAAGAACAGTGGAGACAATATTTCCAGAGTCACGGGCTTGGTTGACAATTTCTAGGAAGGAATGAAGAGCAGTTATGGTACTGTGGCCAGGCCGAAACCCATGTTGTGTAGGAGTGAGGAGATGGTTATTGAGGAGGTGGGGCATGAGTTGCTGGTGGATACATTTTTCAAGAATTTTTGAAATTGGGGAAAGAATAGCTATTGGGCGGAAGTTAGAGATGGTGTTATTTTTGCCTCCTTTATGGAGGGGCAGAATGTGGGCAGCTCGCCAAAGTTTGGGAACATAAGATTCTTGGATGGATCTATTGATGAGAATGCTGATAGGTATGGCAATGCCATCTGCTGCGAGCTTGAGAAAGAGTGATGGGATGTTGTTAGGGGCATTGGAGCATGGTTTGAGTTTGAGGAGAAGTTGTTTGATACTGGTGGTAGACACGGGATGTAGAATGAAAGTGGGAGGGGGGTTATGAGAGCTGGAGTGAGGGATGGGTGTAGAAGGATGCTTTGGGTTAGGGGTAGGGGTGGAAGTGGAGAAGGATTTAGTCAGTTCAGCTATGGAGCCAGTAAAAAAGGAGTTAAAGAGAGTTGCGATTTCAGTGTCAGTCTTATTATTGTCTGGACAGGGATTGGATTTTGTACCTGGATGTAAGAGTGAATTGATGGAATTCCAGAATTTTCTGGGATTATTTGTGAGGGTAAACTGAAGTTTGCCGTAGTAAGATTTCATATCTTTCATAATAAGTTTTCTAGCAAGATTGCGGAGTTGCTTAAATTACAGTAAAGAGGCTGAGTTTTTATTTTTGTTGTATAGTTTCCAAGTTTTGTCCCTTTGTCGCATTAGAGTTTTAGTGTCTTTAGTTAGCCAAGGGGCAGAGTTGAACTTTATCCTTTTTGTACAAGGAGGGGCTTGGGAATCTAGGATTTTAAGGAAGGTAGTATTGAAGAGTTCTAGGGCTTTATCTAGGGGAAGAGTGTTTAGTGAATCCCAGTTTGTTAGTTTAAGGGTTTCTGAAAATATTGAAGGATTAAAGTTAGTTAGGTTGCGAGAGTGGGCATATTGTTGTTGGTGTGGGAGCTGTTGGGTTTTTCGGTTAATAAAGGCTGGGAGATGATCACTTAATGAGTCTGGTAAGGTACCCGAGTTGGAGATATTGTTAGGGTGGCTGACTAGAATCCAGTCCAAGATGGACACTGGAGGGTTAGTTTTGTTAGGTCTGGTAATGTTGTTTATTAGTTGAGTAAAATTATAAAGATTGATAGACTGAAGGGGAGTATTATTATTAATTGTATTCCAATCAATATTTACATCACCTAGAATGAAAGTCTCTTGTTTAATGTTGTTTGAAGCCCAACAGAGAATATTCTCTAGGGTGGAGGAGTTGTCTCTAGGAGGGATATAGATGGTTATTATACAGATACTTTTGAAGTTGTTTATTCTGAGGATTCCTATGACTAGTTCTGCATATTAAAGTTAGAATTGGTATTCTGGTATGGGCTGAGATTTAGCAGGCAGTTGTAGACTAAGGCTACACCACCTCCTTTTTTGTTAAGGAATATTATATATTAGGCAGGCTATTAAGGCATACATTAGACCAAATTCTTTTGCTCACACACTAAAACACCAGTTTGTCACTGTAATACCAGAGTCCAAAAACCATGGGACTGCAGTTAGCACTTATACCATCTGTTAGAAATAAGCACCCCGAGGCAGTCCAATAACCACTTCACATTTAACAACCATTTACTTATATCACAAACACTGACTTTACATGAGAGAGGTGTGCATATTTAACAAATCTAGAGCCCTCTTCAAAACATACTGTCAACACACAGCAGGTTCTCAGTACTCACACCAACCTCGCACAATCTCATACTCTAAATAATAAACCTCATTACATGGAGGTACATAAGAAATCACTTCCTGCCTATTAAACATCTCCAAGGCATAGGTCTGAAATACAAATTCCTCAGTGACACTCAGCCATTTAAATACATATACAGCAACACCCACCACAAACGCTGCACAGCGGTTACCTAGTTCACAGACCTAAGCTATCAAGGCTAATTAGTACAGTTACTACACATGGAAAACGTCCTAATCATATGTGATTCCATAGTAAGACACACACCCCACTCATCAGGCTGAGAAAAGTGAGGGCGATGGTGAGACCTCCCTCATGTGACGGGACTTGAGAGGTTAGTGGGGAACTCAAGTCCCTTCATCCCAAGTACACCTGTACATGGTTGTTTGCAAAAATATGCATGATGAGACACCCATCCTTGGATTATATGAATAGATTTTATAGAACTTTCAAAATATGTGCCTGAAGCTGGCATATAACTAGTCTTAAGCAACATCCTTTCATTGAAGAGGATTCCACAGTATAAACAAAAGATAACAGACTTAACTGGTGCCATTCCAAAAGGGCCCAATGTGTGTCAGTCTGGAATAAACAGATTGGCAGCCCTAACTGTTTTGTTGGGAATGGCCTGCACCTCCCCTCTCATGGCTTTCAAACAGTGGCCAAAGTTTTCTCCTTTCGCAAAATGCCTTTTTGGGCAATGTCAGTTTCCTCCATCTATCAACTTATCCATATCAAATCTTAGAAGTATAAATGCAGCTACAAATCTTAAGAAACCGCCCTTGTGACCCTATGAAATACAGACAACTGCATCATCAATGAAATATGGTTTCAGGACCATAACAATATACCTCCTTACTAGGATTCAGTGTCTGCCACTTGTTCAGACCCTCTACTAGGAATCTCACCATTTCTAATGGTAGCTTCTTACCTTACTCTAGTCAACTACAGAATGCCTTCTAAGACAGCTACAACCCATAAGACATACCTAAAACTACACTCATCACTGAACTAAGCACTGTTACTCCTGTGGATTACAGTTCTCCATCCATAAACTGGAAAATATACATTTGTATATATAGATATCCATGTACATCCTAGATTTGATCTATGCAAACTCTAGAGGAGGCTGTGCACTCCTCTGTCTGGGCTCAGATTTACAGCAGCTGGTCCACAAAATACAACTCAATTTTGCTCTATTGCTATTATTATCTCATCTTGTCAGATATGACCACTGTCCATTAGTATTCACCATGAGGGCCCAACCCAACCTACCCACAAACCTTACTGTCTCTAGAAATTTCAAACAGGCAAACTTACTATAAAGATGAGGACCTTAAGCAGTTGGATGGGCCCTCCTCTCCGAGTACCCATGTAGTCAACACTGCTGCATTTACAGAGACAGACACATACACACAGAGGCACACAAACGCACACACACTTCCAAGTTCAGAAGCAACCCCCCCCCCCCACCCCCCAGTGGAACTGGAGAATAATTATCTATACATCAGAAAAAAATAACTACTCATTATGAGGAATAAACTTAAAATGCTCCAGAAATGAACTCAACAAGTTAAATAAGAAATGTAGGCACAATATTAATCTATTAAAGATAAGTAGAACTGAAAAATCATCCCCTCTGTCAATGATAACCATAAGGCCTTTTTCAACTATATTAAAAGTCATATAATCAATACCCATCATGGCACTGAATGGGTACATTGCAACACACCATTCCACCAAAGTTCAGAACCGAAAAGACCCCTCTTCTAGATGAAATCTGTTATGCATTTAACAGTCAACAAACAGCTGCTCCTATCTTCTGACAGGGAAAAACTACTGTAAACAGATTTTAGCTTTTCAACCACACCTTCAGGAGGGCAATCTAAAATACTAAAACTTTCACATTTAAATATTTTTAAATGCTTTAAAATGTTTTGGAACTTGTGGATGAATGGCCAGTTATTTGGTTCATACATGCACTACATACTGTATCTTGGACCAAAGTGTTCTCTCCTGAGTTTCTTACACAACATCCAACTCAGCCCCCCCAAGGACATAAGCAACATAACAGCAGATACATTTAACTCTGAGTCACTGTGTCACTGACTTACTCAGAGACATGTTCATCATCAACCTGCAAGAGGAATGAATAACTGTGATTCTTCCCTTCCTCATAAGTCCATGTTCTGGGAGCTACAGACCAATATGCCCTACCAACATCATCCATAAAGTAATGGAATGCATTATTCTGAAACTCAGAAATATTGGTGGCTTGCAATCCACTTACTCCAACAAGTTTGGAAAAGAATAATCCTACCTGCTTAATTCAGCAGAAGTCTTTGAAAAAGTCACTGAGGCACTCACATACCTCTCAGCTGTACAGATTTTCACAGAATGTCCAGATTTTGACATCATATTTTTGTCCATTTTTCATAAAATTGTGGTTTTCTGGCAACTTAGTGGTAAATCGTTAAAGACTGAAGTTTGAAAATAATGGCAGACATTTCAATTTCAGACTTCATATCCTTCAGAAGATGCTTGCTAATGTAAAACCTGTTATTCTATCAACTTTCTGAGTTTGTAAGAGCAATATTTAAAAATTGTCCCTAGTTTTGGGCTTTGTTCCACTTTTATTCATGGCTTTATCCAGATTTCTTGCTCTAAGAGGTTGAGAGGTATGACTCAGATAAAGACAAATTGGGACACACTGCTTACATCTTCACCCTTTCAAGGCCTTCAACAGCATTTTTGGACACTATTGACAAATCAAAGTGAATATAACCTTCTAGATAGCAAACTGGCTTAAAGACAAACACCAATCAATTTTCACTGTCTGGCACATCTCCTCAGAGGATTTTTAATAGTGGTGCCCTTCAGGGCTCATGACTACACCACTCCTATATGACCTTTACTTCTCTGATGTCATGGACCTTTGATTGTCCAAGTTTGAGAGGACTGCAAATTTGGAGCCATCTCCATAGGACTCCCAGGTCCCATAAAAGTGCCCAAGACATACAGACCTTTGTTGACAGGACCATGGTCTAAAGCTAAATGCCAAAACATATAGCATGCCCTTTATAAACATGTGCACCCATGTACTCAAAATGCCCCCCCCCCCGATATACATGGTTATAGGGTTTAAGGTACCACAGCATATTTGTACACAATGACCTCTCCTCTGACTATTCTATATCTATTGTTAGAATAGCCTTCTACCTAGTCCAGCTGTTAGGTCCTGTGATATTCTAGCTCTCTATTACTTCCACATTAGGCCCACAATTGAATATAATGCTACTTTTTGCATATATCTGTCTAAACACATGATCCACCTTGAAAAATACACCAGTATTTCATCATTAATAAAAACAAGGGAATGAGTTCCATGTGGTAAGGAAAATGGCTTAAAGCTCTCTCTTTTCCATCTTGTAAATACATCTTTCAAATAACTAAGTCTGTCTTGACCTACTGCACAACTACAATACCTACACCACCATGAACACCTTCACAAGAAACGGAAATCTCCACTGCAACATAAACAGAATCTGCTTATGGGATCAATATCCACTGCAAAAAACTCCATTCCTCCAGAACAGACACCCCTTTATATTAAAAGTAGCAGCTTCCTAACTCTCTTTAAGCAATCTAAATATGTGGATGGATAACTGTAAACTCAGCCAAATCTAGACCGTCAATACCTTATAAAAATGGGTAGCATGGAGAAGGATTTACAGTGGTTAGGCTACAAATTGTCCACCTAATCAACTGCTTAGTAGTTCTCCAGACACCAGAGTATGCAACAGAGACATACACAAATGGATACCTGGACTCCTCCAGGTTTGCAGTTGGTTTGCAAAAGGGGATCAAAAGTATAATCCAGGTATAAATATAACTCAAGATTCAATAATACAGTATAATCAAGACAGAAGGGAATGGCAGAGTATACTGTAGAGCTTGTAAGAGAAGCCATGAGACTGCAATGGCAGACAACATGCTGCAAACATAGCAGCATACAACCTGCTTATCAAGAAATGGTAATGGACTGTTTGGCCCAACAGGGCTGAGCAATATCACCATCAAAACCTGGAATGATACTCCTGGTAAAATGAAGAGAACACCAGGTTGGTCTTCACTGTAAACATGCACAATGTCACGAAAATTTGTCCCATCCCTGAAACATTGATGTAAGCAAAACCTCCCACCAGTGGAAGAGGTTGCTGTAGTCAGTATTGTCATTAACATAACATGATTGTTCCTCTACATTATTCTGCACATCTACTTCCACAAGTAGAATTACTTGTAAAATTATCCCGTTGTATTTTAAACACTGCTGGGACCATACTCTTGTGGCTTAATTCATAGTTGTGGCAGGACTGTGTACTACTACTGACAGATTTTAGCCTTACGCATTACTGCATTTTTTTTTTCAAAAACAGTGTTACTGGTGAATTTCTGTATAGTCTGGTACCTTAAATTGCATTAGAAGTTAAATTGTGGGAGAATTGTCTCTGCTCCAGTTTGTGCTTCAGAAACTGCTTTTATATTTTGCTTATCGTGAATCTGTTTAAAGTTGCATTCTGTGTTTGCCTCATTCCTCCACTAACACATTAAGCTAATGTTTCTAAAACAGCTCCTGTATTGGCTTTATTTGATTGGATTCCTGCTTGTTCCTTGAAAACGCGTCTCTGGCTACCACCCCTTATGATAATCTGATTTCCAAAGTCCATCTCTCTCCCTTTCATTGCTATTGTATGTTATACAAGCTATTTAAGTACTCTTACCACACAGTTTTCCATAGATACATAATACTGAGTGCTCATGCAGCAACCCATTATTGCTAGAGTAAACCACCTTTACTACATTATTGTCTCCTGTTCATTTTCCTAGAGCTCAGCGAAGCTTGGAGTCCTATCCTGCATTGCAAAAATGTCTGCGTGTATCCAGTGCCAGCCAGACAATGTTAAGTACCGTTGCTAAATAGCACTTGCTGAAGTTACTTTGAGTGATCACTACTGTTTCCTGGCTTTGTGTGTGCATTTCTTTGTATTTCTTTTGTAAAAAATGCTCATTCTCTCAATGTTACGGTCTTGCTGTTGCCTTCAGCAACGTTTTTCCAGCTAGCTGTTAATTGGTTTATGATAGTATTGCACTTGCAGGTCTCTTCTACTGTGTTTTTACATTAAGAGGGCTGGGTTTATTCATCTTGTGGCACTAGGTGTTTGCTTGGTCTATTTTGGTTGGGAAATGCACAAAAAAGATTTGTAGTGTTGTCATTTTATTGGCCAGAGGTCTCATTAGTTGGTTTTCAGGGTTGTTTTGTGCTGCTATACATTTTATGCATTTGTATGGGTTAGTAGTGCTGCGTACTGTAGCAAACTGCTAGAAAGTAAATTTTCCCTGCAGAGTGGCCCATAACATTGTACCCAATAAAGCAGTAATATAGAGCAAATACCGTGTGAGCCAACAAGCTTGAACAGTCAGATGGGTGTCGAGTGGCTATACTTATAGATTTAGAAAATTTCACTACTGTTTAAACATTAAAATTATATAATTTACTACTGCTTAGCAAAAGCTGCCCCAATAAAGCACTCTTAGTCTTGTTTATTAACAGTTGTGGGAAGATTGTGTTTTTGAATTATTCTACACTTCTGATTTCACAAGTAGAATTGCTTGTAAACGCTGTTTGAATTTTAAACCCTGCTGGCCCATAGTCTTGTAGTTTAATTGACAGTGGTGACAGAAGTGTGTACTTCTCCAAGACTTTGAGCCTTCATCATTTATTATTGCATTTTTTTCTAAAACAGTATTAATGGTAAATTTCTCTATAGTCTGGTCCCTTAAACTGTAGTAAAAGGTAAATAGTGAAAGAATGGTCTCCATTCCAGTTTGTGATTCAAAGCCTTTATGTTCTGCTTATCATTTACCTGCTTAAAGTCGCATTCAGTATATGCCCCCTCCCCCACTAACACATTAAGCAAAAATTTCTGAAAGAGCTCCAATATTGCCATTATTTGATTGGATTGCTCTCTAGGTAGCGTCCTACTTCAAGGACAGAGCTACTCCCACCATGTGTCTTTTATCCAAGACTTGCATAGATGTAGAACTTTGAGTAACTACCTTTTCAAAAAATGGAAGGAGAGAGTTAAATTAATTATTTCAATTCTGCTTAAATATGAGTTGCACTTAGTGACCCGTGTAGCCTATGTGGTAATACTTGGTACTTTTTCATCCATTTGCTTTTTTTGCAAGTCTTTAGTCTTGTTTGTTAGCAATTGTGGGAAGACTGTGTTTCTGTATTATTCTGCATTATTTTTACAAGTAGAAATACTTGCCAGGAGGTGTTTGTGTGGTCTGTCTGAGCTGAGAAGTAAAAAAAAAAAAAAAAAAAAAAATCACTGTAGTCATTTTGTTGGCCACAGGGCTCAGTAGTGGGTTAGCAGTGCCCTGTACAGTAGCAAACATGAAGAAAGAGCAGTTCACAAAATTGTATACTGTAATGCAGCAATATAGCAGAAATTCCTTTGTGTGTCAATAAGCTTAGGGCAGCTTGTCGGAGTCAAGTGGTAATGCATAAAGATTTAATTGAATTCAGTACTGTGCAAACATTAAAGTCAGTAGAATTTAATAGTTTAGCATAATCTGCTCTGATAAAGCACCTTTAATAACCTTATAACCCCAATACACCTCTCCCTTGTAGCTTACAATCAAAGGACTGGACAGTATGAATAAGCTACTTTGTAGCCATGTTGGTGGATATGAGCATCTTGTAACAATGTAGCAGTTATATCATGTTTACTGACAACTACTTAATCCTTAAAGAAGCAGACATAGAATGTGACAAGTGTGCTTACACAATGACACTGGGGGCTAAAGTCTTGCATACAAGTGCACAGTGCACATCAGGTTGTTGAAACCATGCACACAACACCAACCTCACATAGTACACAGCACACACACAGACTAACATATTCTGAGGCACTTAAAAGCAATTTAACCAAACAACAAAAGATTGCCTAGATCACCTGTTGCCTCAGCAGGCCCAAAGGCACTCATAAAAACCACCTAACACCACTCATACTGCCACTCTCAGTGGAGTCCCAAACTCTAAGCCCCTAAGGCAAATAAACAGATTTCCCAGATCTCTCATCATAGGGGACCCCATTGTAAGGCATACTGATGCCCCTCTAATCAGGCTGAATAAGGAGAAGATGACTGTTAGATGGTTATCTGGAGCCAGGAGTTGCCAAATCACACAGAGATGCACACAAGTCATTACACCACAAGTACCACTATGATTGCATCATAGTCCGTGTAGGTGTAAATGACCCAAGATGTACCTTTCTGGACTATATGAAGAGACATTATGGTCCTTTCAGACTGTGTGTCTCAGGCTGGTATGAGCCTGGCACTGAACAGCATATTACCATTGCTTAGGATGATGCCACAATATGAGCAAAAACTGATTGATTTCAATAACTGGCTGCCTTTCCAGTGTCATTCTAAGGGGATCCAATATTTGTCAGCTTGAGAGAACATAGTTAACAGGCCAAAGATGGTCTGCACCTCTCCCCTCTAGGCTTCTGAATACTAGCTAAAACTTTATCCACTCCCATAGCACCTTTTTTAGGAAATGCCAAATTGACAGACATACCGACATAGCAAAATCACCTCAACTGAACCTCAAGTGTTACTGCTGAATGTCAGGACTGGACACTATCCAAGGCAGCCACACACTCAAGAATATAGACACCTGTGCAGTTATCAAGACATGGTTTAAAGCAGCAGTGAATACCAGGCAGTGCAAGGTTTCAGTGTCTTCCACACTTTTAGACCAGTAGCTGCACAAACAAGGGCTGAAGGTGGACATGTCTCAATATACATCAGTAACAAGCACACCTATAGGGAGGAGATCAAACAGGATGATGTGCTCCTCCATGTGCAGATCACCATAGACAAAATCCTGTACCATATCCTAGTCAGCTACAGGTCACCCTCCATGTCCCAAGAAGCTCACAATGCAGTGCTCTGACCTACTGGAGACATTTACCATCCAATTTAACACCCTAGTCATGGGAGACTTTAATTACCCCTCTATAGACTAGGAATCCTATACAGTCTCAAATCTATAGGTGCAGAGATTCCTGAACTTTGTAAATACAAACACCCTTGACCAAATAGTGAATATACCCACTAGAGGCTACAACCTACTGGAACTCATGCCTACAAATATCGAGGAATGCTGCACCCCCCAATGTCTCATCCTCCTTGGTAAGGTTCAACCATAAAGTTGTCTCCTTCAAAATCAACTCCATAATCCCATTAAAGCCAGTAACAGTTAGGAACTATTCCATGGAAACTACCTTTCATTAAGTAATGGACTGTCAAAAATTCAATGCCCCTCCAAACCCAGAGAACACAGCAGCCTATATAGAATTGCTCTCAAACTCTGTAAAACCATGTCAAAGCTGGCAGAAAGGCTGCTGCACCTACCAGACTTAAGCCCAGGACTAGCTCTAGAAACAAACCTCCCTAGTGGCAGCCCAAATTAAAAGGCTATACAACAAAAGGATAATAAGTTATGGAAAAATTCAGCAAAGGTATTTACCATAAAAACTGAAACTCTCTCATCAAAGTAAATAGCCAATTATAAAGGACTAATTATGTCAAGTAAAGCCAGCTTTGGGATTAAGAAAGCCTTCCAGGTGAAAGATAACCATAAGGCCCTTCTACAGCTATGTCAGAAACCTCAAGCACATGGCAATGTGCTGAACTGGTAGTTAATGGTTCCACATTCACTAAGCCTGATGATATAGCAAACCTGTTAGCTGTCAAATTCAGTTCCAACTTTACACCCCAACCATCCTCTCAAAAATATCCTCAGACATAACCCCTACAGCTATAACTAGGGAGCATGTACTGGCTGCACTCACTAAAGCCAAGAACGTGGCCTCAGTGGGACCTGCCCTGTGAATTGCCTAAAATATGGCTTATCAGAACCTCTGCAGTCATTTAACTGTAGTCTTAAAACTGGGTTTGTGCCATGTGAATGGAGGACTGCAACAGTCATCCCCCTTCATAAGGGAGGACCTTCATCAAACCCTTTAATTTGACTAGTCTTATTTGAAAAGCCATGGAAAGAATTATCATGGAAATTAACAAAGACATGGGAGACCTCCAGACACTGGATCCATCCAAGTTTGGCTTTGTTAAAAGAAGGTCATCCTTGCTGAATCTGGTGGAAGTCTTTGAAAAGGTCATTAAGGCAATGGATGTGGGGAAAATGGTGCATACTGCCTACCTAAATCTGGCTAAAGCATTTGATACAACTACCCCACTCGGCATTGTCAAACTTGGGGAACTAGGCATAGACCCCTTTATAGCACACTGGATAGCTAGCTGAATCAATGATAGGACCCAGGAAATTAGAATCGGTGAGGCCACCTCCAGAAAGAGTCTGGTCACCAGTGAAGTCTCCCCAAGGCTATGTACTGGGTCCACTCTTCTTTGGTTATCTACTTCATGGATGTAAAAGCCAATGTCCCCTGATTAACCACGTTCACAGATGATTGAAAACTGGAAGCAGTCCCTGAATCTCCCCAAGATGAGAATGCCCTTCATTAATGTCTAACTCAGACAGATAGATGCTTGGTGCCAAAGCCATGGCTTAAAACTCAATACCAAGAAATGCATTATAGTGCCTTTTCAGAAGTTGGCCACCCCTGGTAACTCTGTCATCAATAAAACATCTCTAAAAGTTGATAAACTAGTCAGAGATCTGGGAACTCGTGCAGATAATAACTTGGCCTTCGACCAACATGTGTCCGAGGTAGTAAGGAAATCCTTCTATGTTGCTCAACCTATAAGCAAGGGCATGGTCTCTAGGTCAAAAGAGGTCATCATACCACTGTACTTGGCCTTTGCCAGGCCCATTATAGGAGTATAATACCCCTTTGGTATGTACCTGACCAGACTCATGCAGCAAATGGACATCCACTAAGGTTCCTTACAATAAGAATACAGGAAGTAAACAACATCCTATGCTGACCACTCCAAAGCCCTGATGCTTTTACTCGGTATCATATAGGCTTCTGAGAGGTAATCTTTGCCTGGCATACAAGGCATCCCTTGACCTTGTTTTGATGAACATTTTGCACAACTGCAAAATAAACAGCATCAGAACTACTGGATTAAAAAACTTACATTTTGCTTGTGATATAAACAGGAAATGTTGACGAGACAGATATGTTTCTCAGAGAATTCCCATTCTCTGGAACAGGCTCCAAAATCCATGTGAAGCAGAGTTCCTTTCTATCCCTTAAGTTCAACTTGGACCAATGGATGATAAATGAGAAATTTACTCCTGTTCTTTCATCTGTGCCTCTGATGGACAGAGGCAGTCAGTAAATTGACATCTATACAAATCAAAAAGGTTCTTATTACATGAAGAAACTCTAGAAATAGCAAACACTCACTTGTCAAGGGAGCAGCAATTTTTTTCCCACGGAAAAAATTCACTGGACCGTTCTCTGAACTTTGCTGGTTTCTTCACTGTGGTGAGATCTCGGAGTTTGTATATTTAAGGTGGCATGGTGTGGGGGGCACAGCCCCCCACTTTATGTTGCCTGTACATTTTTTTTTTGGGTCAACAAATTTTTTCCCTGGGAAAAAATTTGCTGATTCGTTCCTTCGACATTTTGTGGTTTCATGCATTTGGGTTTGATAATGGATCGTTCACCATTTCTAGGGTTCATTCATATAATATGAACCCAAATCAAATTTTGGGTCACATTTCAGTTGCATGGCTAGGCCTATAAGTACCTTTGAGGTTGTTAGCCTACTATACACTTATGAACCTATTAAAATCATAGACAACTGCAGTTTTAATCATTCAGTAACAATTTCAATTATTTTGTTCTTGTGAAGAAGCAATTCTGGTCTGCAGGGCACAGCGTGTGTGCAGGAAATGCAATACTTCTGAATTCTAGGGTAATTAATGTACCGTCTGACAAAGCTCTCCGGATAACTCTTTCCATTCCTTTAGCAAGCTATATAAAATGTTACAACACCTACATCTGTTTTCCATTTCTTTTTATTCAAGTATGTTGACTTCCTTTTCCTTTCAATAGTTTTTCTAATGTTTCAATGTTAATTATTTTAACTGCTTCCTGTTAACATAAACAAAGCTCCTAAACAAATGGGATATCACTATCCCCCTTAACTCTGCCCTCATTTAGCCAATCATTGAGACACCTGCAACAATTGGAAATCCCACACAGATACCTTACTTAAAGGATAAAATGCCTAAACATATCCTACGTGGATTGTCTGAAACCCCGTCATTATACTCAGTAACCTGCAGAACTGTGTCTGGCATAAAAGGTGCCTTCCAACCCATTACCAATGGATTTATTGCACATGAGCAAGTCAAATGGTATCAGAAATATTTGGTCTAGGGGTCTGAACCTTTTCTGCATCATTAACAGAATGGTTTGGAGGGACAGGTGTATCTCACTGGTAATACTGCTAATCCGGAACAGATTCGCCATCCATGTACAGCAAAGCTCATGCCTGTCTATGTTCAAGCACAACTTGGATCTATAGATGGGAAACAAAGTTTACCCCAGGACTGCTCCCAGTACTACTAATGAACACAGGCAGCACCTGAATGCTTTATCCCATGCATGGGTTCATACGTTCATTTTTCAATACTAGGCTAACTGCCCCGAAGGGCCATTTTAAGCCTAGGCAATATACTGAGGTCAGAATCAAACCTTATAACTTGTGCTTACGAGGTGAAGACCTTAACCCCTACATCAAACCCACTCAAATTATCTATGGTATGGTATGGTATGATCCCAGTTATTAACTACCAACCATGGGATGGGTAAGACCAGTTTCTAAATAAATGAGATAGGTTAATTTAATCACCAAAAGGGAAAACGGCTAGGCTTGAACTGGCAGCTAGCCTAGTACTCGACTATTAACCATAATTCATTTTACCTGCTGCATTTCAATTCCATAAAAGTTACGGAGACTACTGGTGAACATGGATGTAATTATATTTTATGTGTATCAATCTGCAGTTATCATGACGATATATATCCATCACAAATTAATGCCAATAAAACATTGTAGGGGACTCTCCTAAAACAAATGCCGAGTACAGAAAATTTTAATGAACATATTTTTCAAATGAAGACCTACAATGTTAAATGTAAGTAACCCCACCCTTGCTGCAATATTTAAAAAAGGGTATCCATTGTAAGCTGATGTATTCTGTTAATGCAGGTCATTAGACTAACATAACATGATAAAAACTGTACCATTCAAGATACAGTGTTTTAAACCTAGTAGCAGAAAAGAAAGCTTAAATACATTAAAAAAAAACTAGTTAGGCTGATTTTTTTAAGAAGCCAATACCTCAGGTCATCCTTCATACAGGGAGATTTTGGAGATCTAGTCTTTAATTTACGAAGAGGATGTTGTTGAACTGACCTCTCTCCCCTATTAGGTATTGTTTAGAAATTAGAAAGCTCCAATGGAAAAGCAAAAAGGCTGGATGATTAGCTTCCTGTTCATGTTTGGTAATTTTATTCTTTTGTAAAAAAATTCATGAGTTCACATACAGAAAAGATAGTCTGTGAAAGCAGCACTCAAGATGTGAGCAATCACATCCTTGCAGTTTTCTTGACCTTAATTGTGTGTGTGTTCGTGTGTCCATTAGCGTCACTGCTGCTCTAGAAATGGCACCAGAATTATTATAACTTTTAAGTTTTAACAAGCGACAGTCTCAGAAGTTTTGACCAATGCACATGCTAGCTCCAGTTTTTAAAACCTGATATAACATTTACCTTGAAGTCTATACTCCATTTTGGTAACAAACTATACCAAATAGCTTTCACTCATTTTTGTAACCTAACCTAAAACAAACAGTAGTCAATAATTTTGGTAACAATCTACAAAATCGTAACCATCACTAATGACATGTATCCTAGAACAATATACCTTATTTTTGTTATTTATCCAGTAACCCCCACTGAGAAAAGGAAAGCTTACAGGAGACAGTGAATGTTTTACAGAAAAAGGCTGTAGCCGGAGAGGTAATCAGATTGTACATATGCTTCATATTTATGTACAAATGTAAGTTCTTTGTTATAGCTAGGCAAAAGATGTGTAAATCTGTGGACTGGTGGTTGAGGATCTGAGTGAATAGTGTTCCGTTTCCAATAAACCTTTGAATGTTTTAAAGCTTGGACCCCCCCTCCCCCCAAATATACTTCAGAACAATAAACAGTTGTAACAATCTCCTTTTAGCTGAAGAAATTTCTCCTATTAGCCAGCTGCAGTTTTCCTTGGTTTCTCTGAGCTTACTATCCTGGGGAAGACTGGGTAGAAACCTCTTGATGGCTTGAGCAATACCACAGGAGAGGGACAGCGCTGTTGGGTTGAACAAATACATTGCTTCTTCCCCAGATGAAACCGTGAGATAGACTTTTGATGCTCTTTTTCTTTCTAGGATATTAACTAGTACTAGTGAAGATCCACTTTATTAGATGTTAAACACAGACCGGTGATGGCCCCAGGACTGAACCAAAGATGGAAATGAAGAATTTTAGTAGACACTGCTGGCTACATTGAGTTGGTCCTCTGGGATGAGAAAAATGACCTTAGTTATTGGAGTAATCACAAGTTCCTTCACATACCTCTAACTACTAAATAAGTTCTGGAATACCCAACTGACATTGGTATTACATGCCAATAAGTTAGGCATCAAAGAAGCTGACAACAAGTTGTTGAGTATAGGAGTCAGTATGTATGTGAGCTCAGTCTTACTACTACTGGTAGGTAAAACAGATCCAGAGTATAGAGGAGATGAAGCCTTTTTCTGATGTATTCAGCACCCTTCTGAATAATTTGTTTAGTTTTCTTTTATTTCTGACAGATATTGTTTCCAAGGATTTATTCTCTAGAATCTTTTTTGTTCCTAAAGAAAAACAAGTTCAAAACATTTTGTCTCTCCGGTCTGCTAATGTTTAAACTAGCTAAAGTTATATGGGTTTTGGCAAAATGAACACTGTCAGTGGAAAACTTGAGGGTCTGTTTTACCAACAGAACATTTACTTATGGATTTAACCGGAGTCAATGCTTTTGATGGTACCAACAAGCAAACTGGTAGGTACAGCTGTGCTGAACAATGAAATCCATCCACAACTCCTTTTTCCATTTTCTGCATATGGGGTTGGAGCGTCACTTCAACAGTGACCAACTAGAGCCAATGTGCAGTAAATCATTACACTGGCAAGAAAAAAAGCGTCTATATTAGATAATCGAACTTTTAAAAGTTTGAATGTCATATGGTCGACACCATATGATCGAACTTTTAAAAGTTCAAAAATCTAATAGAAAAAACCTACCTGAAAATTTTAAGCAGGGGAGCAAACCACCCTGCACCCCCACACCCCCCACTCTTTAAATATACCAACTCCAAGATCACACTACAGTGCAGAAAAGGGAAATCTTCCCATTCCGCACTGTACGGGTATGTCTGTTGAAATGTTCAAACTTTTAAAAGTTCGATTATATGGTGTCGACCATAGGACGTTCTAACTTTTAGGAGTTCGACAATGTAATATAGACCCCAAAAAAATGTAAAGTACTCAAAAACTGCAAGAAAGTGCAGTTGTGTAAAATCACCACAACAGTGGATGTCCTCTTCACTGTTGCAGTATTTTTAACATAACAGATCTCCTTCCAAAGGATAGCCCAATGTCTGACCAGTATACCAAAGCGTTTGGAATTTATAAATGCCATACATCACACTTATGTTCCCTGCACAAGGCACATGGCATAAAGGTGACATACGCATGTACATATCTCAGAACTGAAAAGCTCCAGATGGAGAAAAGAAAAATAATCCCTGGCTAGGAAGGCAAGGAAAATAGAACAGAGCAGAAGGGGAGGGAGGCAGCGAATACTGCAACAGTGAAGAGAAGGACATCTACTGTTATGGTAAGATTTTACACAACTGTACTATATCCTTCCATATCATTATTGCAGTATTCTTAACATAAGCGAGAATACAAAAGCCCAAGAGGAAACTTGGGGGGAGAAAGGCACAGAAGAACCCTCTAAACAACCCATGCAGGATAGCTCTGGCAAAGGAAGCTTTTACCCTGGAAACAACATCTAGCTTGTAATGCTTAGTGAAGGTATGGATAGTAGACCAAATACTAGCCTCCAGGATGAAAATGGTATCCAATCCTTTGAGAAAGTCACCAAAGGATGCAACAGCTCTAGCAGGAAAGGAGCCTTTACAGAGGTAGAAAGACATTTACCATGAAAGGAATAAGAAAAAGAAATGGCCTTGGAGATCCAGGAAGATATGGTTTGCTTAGAAACAGCTAAACCCAGAGATCTGGGTTAAAAGAAAACAAATTTGCACAGATTTGCAAATGGCCTTAGTCTTATGCAAATAATATCTGAACTGCCTATGAAAATCCGCCGTGTGAAGAACCTTCTCATTAGCAGATTGCGGAAAAGGAAAAAAGGAAAAATTAATAGACTGATTAAGAGACAACTTATTAACCACCTCGGGCATAAAAGAAGGGTTAATACAAAGAGACACACTTGTCCCTATGAAAAACAAAGAAAAGAGGAACAGTCATAAGAGCAGTCAGAAGAGCCTGGAGTTGAGAGACACTCTTAGTAGTAGCCAAGAGAAAAGCAGTCTTCCCAGTACAATGTTGCAAAATTGTTGAAACTGCAGGCCCAAAAGGAGCCCAAGTCAATTTTTTCAAGCACAAAACTGAGGTTCCACAAAGATGGAATAGGGGATGCCTGATATGAAGGACACCTTTAAGAAATTGAACTCAAACCTAGAAGTCAGAGGAGGAGTCAAGGGAAGATAAGTAGAAAGAGGTGAAAGGTCAGCTTTAACTGAAAAATATGTCAACCCATCACGGTGCAATTAGCACAAATAATATAGAACCAAAGGGATCCCCACTGAAAAGGGATCCTGGTTATGAGAAAGGTACTGGAAAAAATCTCTTCCATTTGGATAAATATGATTTCCTGGTAGTGGGTTTCCTGGCCACCTACAGAACCATAAGCAAGTCCTCAGAAAAGAGGTGCCTAAAAGGGATCAAAATCCTATTACCCCCAGCCTCAGTTAAAGAGTGGACAAGTGAGGATGGATCAGAGACCCCTTATCTTGTGTGAGAAGATCCACCTTGTTTGATAACTTGTGGTGATTGCCCCTGGCTAAGTGAAGGGGGAACCAATGCTGTCTGTGCCAAAAGGGAGTCATCAGCGAGATTTTGGGGGAGTCTTGCTTGATCTTGAGAAAGACCCTCAAAATCAGAGGATGGGGTGGGAAGGCATAGAGAAACATCCCCTTCAAAGGAAAAGACAGTGCATCCACCTTCCAGGCCACAGGGCTTGAGACTCTGGTACAGAAAAGAGGAAGTTGTCTTTCCAAAGCAGAGGCAAAAAGATCTGTCTGTAGAGTACCCCACTGATGGATAATGTCCAGAAACACATTTCTGTGAAGCATCCATTCATAAGCCTGTGTACTGGACCTGCTCAATGTATCTGGTGCTACATTTTGCTCTGATGGAATATAGACAGCTTGAAGAGTCAATTGATACTGGACAGCTAGTTCCCAGACCTGAAGAGCAAGTTTGCAAAGAAGGTAGGACTGTCTCTCACCTTGCTTGTTGATGTACCAATCACTGTGGTATTGCCTGTGAAGGCTTGGAGAGGCCCTGGAAGAACAAAAAGGCCTGAAGAGTGAAAAGGAAAGCTCTTATCTCCTTTATGTTGATGTGATCTGACCTCTGATGAGCTGGCCAGAGACCCTGAACCTTGAGGGAACTGAAGGAGGCTCCCTATCCTCTATCCAAGGCATCCACAAAAGTTCCTGAGATGGTATTGGAGGTTAAAAAGGAAGTTCTGGGTTGGAAGAAAGCTAATGAATCTAACACTGAAGTTTGAGTTTGAAGCATGGAAGAAAGGAACTAGAAATTCCAGTGGATGACAATGTTGAAACCACACCGACTTGAAGAACCACTGTAGTTGTCTCATATGGAGTCTAGCTAGAGGAAACATAGGAATGGTGGAGATCATGAATCCTAGAACCTTGAGGAACTCCCCAGCTGTGACAGAAGCCAAAGGAAGAAGAGACTGAAAAAAGTGATCAGAGAAAGAACCTTGGGTGGAGTTAGGGATGCTAGCACAGGAATGGTCTGAATCCTGCACCTAAGAAAAATATGATTTTGAGAAGGAACCAGGACTGATTTTTGAAAGGTTATGGTGAACCCCAGGCTTTGTAACAAACTGTAAACTGGAGGTTCTGAAGCAGGACCTCCAAGAATAAAGCCCAAATGAGTAGGATGCTCTGATAAGGAAAGATGTGAACCACTCTCATCCTGCAAAAGGCAATGACAGGAGGAAAGCATTTGGTGAATACCCTTAGGGCAGTAGAGAGACCAAAGAGCAAAGCAGAGATCTGGAAATGCAAGGAAGAGACAGAGAAATGTAAACATTTCCTGAAAAGATGATGAATTGGGATTTGAAGATAGGCATCCATGAGGTCCTGGGATACCAAGAAGGCCTGTGGAAGAACAGAGAACAGGCTTTGAAGGGACATTGAAGGGACATTCAAAAGGAGGGGAACTTTACAAAGGTGTTGAGCTGAGAAAGGTCTGGAATGGGTCTCCAGGTGCATGCCTTCCTGGGAACCAGAAGCATCCTGGAATAAAACTCTTTCCCTTCCTAGGTAGGGGGCACAACTTAAATGGTGCCCTGAGCCAAAAAGCCCTGAAGTAGTTCTAGTAAGAAAGAAAGGTGTTCCACAGGAGGCTGAGGGATGCCCAGAAAAGAAGGAAGGGATTTCCAGACCATGAAATATCCCTGGTGGATGATGGATAAAACCAGAGAGTCTTGAGTAAGAGAGATGAGAAACTCCAATGGGGCAGTTATCTGAAATATAGCTCGGTAACCAACAAAGGAGAAGGAGTGTTCAGGCCGACAATCAATGATGGCATTTGTACTGGAGGTAAAAAAGGGAGTTATGTATGTCAGTACATCACCTTTATGCCCTATGCTTTGCGCAAGGACCATAATAGTGACATACAACATCTATAAATTCCAAAGACTTTGGTATACTGCCTTGACATTGGGCTATCCTTGGCAGGATATCTCTTATGTTAAGAATGCTGCAGCAGTGATATGGAAGGACTTCTGAAGATATTGTGGAAGGGTTCGGGATATGCTATCATACATCAATAACTAACAATCACAAGGGTTCCACTGGTTCCTTGCAGAGAAAATACCATCACCCCAGAAAACTCTGATAGCAAGAAGGCATGCACAAGGTGCGTACACTCAAATGATTCCAGCTTCTTTAAGAGGCTTTTAATACTTTTCATACCATAGCAAGATATTTTACTATATTTATAAAAGCATCTCAGTTTCCTACAACCCCAATGAAACCAGTTACGTTTTAACTTGCTCCTCAGTTATCGTGGAATGCCAGTCTTCTACCTGTTCTCATTAAGTCTGTAAAGAAATAAGGATGCTGTACTCAATAAAAAGTCATGACAGATTATTTACTGTTGACAAATAGGACTTGCAGCTCAAGCAAGATATTGTGGTACACAGTAATTCTTTTTTTAACCTATTTTTTTGTGATACCACAAAGTAAAATCAAGATACCATACAACAGGAAAGGAGATTTGTACCTCCTATGCAAAGGAAAGGAGAAGCAGGATCAAGTCAGTCATAAGTAAATACAGTGAACATCCATTACCCATAGTGCTTCACATCACTGTAACACTGCTGGACACATCCCTCTGTGTGGTCAAGACTAACTTCACTTACAGCAGAATAATTCTAAGGACATGATTTTTTTCTTTCCTATCCTGTAGTTCACTACAGCCATTGATTTAAAATTGAAACAATTTTTTTCCAGTTAATGCCATTCCTGTATCAATGGTGCAGTATTTGTTTTTCTAAAGATCCATTAAACTGAGGTTGCAATTAGCTGACTTGGATGTTAAAGATCCCGTTGCACTTACTAAAAAGAAAGGACTGTTTTTTTTTTCACTCACCATACTAGACTACCTGTGCACACTTTAAACTGGAGCACTATTTTTGGTCACGTAATGCTTTGACAAATTTTGCACTGCTGACAAAATAGTGTGACAATTCTTGGGTTGTCTTAGCTTGTTATACCATCTCCACAGTCAGTGACTCAAAGTAAAGGGAAAAGATGAGTTTTCTTTTACCTGCCTTTTCCAATTTCTCTGTGTTTATGCAATCTCAGTATATTTTAGAGATTAGGGGTGTGGAGGCATGGCCCCATGCAAAAGTCTTTTTTTTTTTTTTAAATTGTGTGAATATCTTAGTTAGGACATTTTGTCTTCAGCTGCAGAGACATTTAGCTGTCTTGTTTACTGCTGTAGAACAGATTCCCCATCTTCATAAAACAAAGTTAATCTCTATCTATATTAAAGCTCACCTTGGCGCTACAGATGGAAAACAGAAGATTTACCCCAGATCTTCTCCCTCTGTACTACTAATGGGCAGAAGCAGCTCCTAAATGCTTTATCCTATGCATGGGTCCCCTTCACTTATCTATAGTATGATCCCAGTAATTGTCATTAGGAGTAATATACATTTATCAACCATGGGATGGATAAGACCAAACTCTAACCAAATGGGATATGTTAATTTGAGTACAATAAGGTTAATTGTTTAGACTTAAAATGGCACTCAAGGGTAGCTAGCCTTGTACTTACCTACAAGTCTCAGGGAAGCTTACTGCTTCATTACAGATCCAGTTTAATTGCCACCTTGGGTCACCACTTAAAATAGGTCACAGGCCTAGCCTGGTGAGACTAAATCACTCAGCAAAAAGTAAAATAAGAAGCCACCTGTTGGCCAACCAACAGCAATAGAAGGTCCTGTAGGATATCTTTACATAGAATAAGATTTCTTCTCATCACTTATGACTTTTGGTTTCCATATTCCTCACGTCTATCCTTGAATATATACTGCTCACGCATTCCTCCCTTTTTCAGTTTAGTCAATGTTAAATCAAAATCTCTTCCGTTCTAAATTCCATTTAGCACTTTGAAATGATTACTAGCATTAATGACTGTGAAATCTTTGATCCTAATCTACCTCAAAGGTATGTATCTGTAAGAAAAGAGATAGAACACATCTGTAAAACAGCCATGAGGAAGCTGACCGATAATGTCAAAGAAAAGGCATGAGACACTACTTTACTTACTGTGCATGGTCAGCCATCTTTGGCAGCTGCTGCTTTAGAATAGGGAACACCTATCCCACAAACTGGGACAGAGTTTGGCATAGGAAATGCACCTGTCAAGACAGTAGTAGGAAGCTCCTGCCATTCCCATACCACTTGATGCTGCCAGAGTTACAACTAGTACATTACATACAAGCCATATGTAAACTACACAGTTTAACTGTCACGCAAAGCAGGAGAGAAAGAAAATTACTGGCCTTTTAGTACAACAAACATGAGTTAGTTTGTATTTTATTGTTATACTGCGCTTAGAATTTGAGCCTGAAACATTGAGCAGTAATTCAGAATCTCAAAAGCAGCTATTTGCTTCTAAGATGAAAACAGCTTCAGAGAAATTCCTCAGAAATATTCTGAAAATATTTTCCATGTTTTGCAGAATATGAATATATTGTATTCATACAATGTCTGATAGACATTTTAGCTCACATTATCTGTATTTTTCTAAGGCAAGGAGCTTGAAATTCATCGCTTTATAGCAGATTGCACAGCATGTAATCTCACCTAGCAAAAATGATTGTATTCCATCACAAAACAGTAGCATTATGTGAAGTGAGATGCTCAGGCACATAATCTGCAAGAAAAGTCTGTGGGAATCCGATCTGGGTCTGCATTTTGTGTACACACACAGCTCATTATGTTAACCATGTGCTACAATGCCAAACACTCATCTTTTTCTCTAGCTATCCCTTCCAACTTTATGACTCCCCTCCCAGCACAATCATGGACAATTACTTTTTTCCTTTATGTTAGCTGGTTCAGTCTAACAAGGGTAGTCAAGTGCAGGATGTTCACAGCAAGCATTGGTCAAGTCACTTTCATCTACTGACTGTCCTCTCATGTACTTGGTGATGGCTTATCGAATTATGTGTTAATGGCACCATTATTGTGGGAGAAAAAAACTTTCTCATGTCAGTGTTCTTGAACTTAAGGTAACAAACTTAATTTTCCCTGTCCTGCTGTGACCTCAGAATTACTTGGGCTAAGCACCCCTATCCAGGAAACTGCATTTTGTCATTTGGGGTATCATTTAGTCAGTATAGCCAGCTTCAGTCAGATGTGTATCCTTGGCCGTTCACTAAACTTCAGCCAGAAAGGCTGTAAGGATTAACCCGGACACTGAATCCAAGTTTACTACTTTGCCCTGAGGTTCTTGGCTCATTACTTTTTGGCTTACATTTGCACTTCTGCTAAATAAGTCATTAACGTGTACAGGATTTTCCCCAAACTGTCACTTTGTAAGCCCGTACACGTGGCATGAGTCATTAGTACCGAACGTTTTTCGAGCAACACTTGTTTTACTGCAGACGACCTTATCTTTAATGTATTTTCATTTTTTTTTGTAGAGGCTGTCAATCGGCAATTCCATGAAGCCTCAATCTCATTTTTATAGCTGCTACACATTTTAAGGCACCAGTACTAATCAGTAAAATAATTCTATTTAATTTATGGCTGTCTGGGAAAGTCATAATATAAATAAACCCAGTCATTTTTCCTGGCTTATTTAATTCCTAAGGCAACAGATTTCCAAAGTCATTTTTCTTCTGCTGCGATATCACCAATAATATAAGCAGGTTACACAGCTATTGTGTTGGTGGCTGATAAGAAAAAATTGTAATTTCACACCATAATGCATTTCAATTACAAATGTAGTAGGTGTACCAAAACATGACCAGCATGGAAGGAATTTTAAAAGGTAGTGTGGGCACTGTTGTCATTAAGCATACAAATGAAAATCTGTTCCGTCTTTGAAAAAAACACTGAAAATTACTTATTAACGCGAAATTTAAATACTACAAAGACCCGTGACTGTGATGAATATAGCAAGTACCTAAAAAGATGATATTTTTTTGGATCCCCTTCAGAAGCTTGAAATTTCAAAACTTTGAAGTTCAAAAGGCTGAGACCATAAGATTGATGTTTTGAAACTTTGAACGTTTGGAATGGAGATCATCGTACAGCACAGAATGGGATATTTCCAGTTTTCCTCACTATAGTGTGATCTCTGAGTTAGTATATTTAATTATCAGGGGGTGTAGAGGGTGCACCCCCCGCCACTTGGGGGTTGCAGGGGAACTTGCCCTTCTGCAAAAATGTAAAAATGTTTTTTTTATTAGGTTTCCGAAGTTTCAAAACTTTGATCTTATAGTCTCAGCCGTTTGAAGTTCAAAGGTTTGAAACTTCAAGTTTGTGAAGTAGATCCTATTTTTTCATATCACATTTAACTATTACTAGATGCATCATTTTGTAAATGCACCACCATGCCTGAAAAATTTAATTCAAAGATGCTGAAGTCCTGCTATGTAAAGATTAAGACATCTAATATAATGTCAGATAGTGAATGAAGATACATTGCCCTCCATTAACAATAAAAGTAAGTTCAGGGTGCACAAGGAAGGTCACACATGATCTTAATCAGTCCAAAAGAAAGTCATAATTCAGTAGTGGTGGGCAAAGAAGCTTGGCATTCAGTGCAGGAAGAGAACATGAAGCGTGGATTAGCGCAGCAAGGTCTGGTAGATAATGGAAGGATTACTGAATGTTTATACACGTGTACTAATGAAGCGTGGATTAGCGCAACAAGGTCTGGTGGGTAATGGAAGGATTACTGAATGTTCATACACGTGTACTAATGAAGCATGGATTAGCGCAGCAAGGTCTGGTGGGTAATGGAAGGATTACTGAATGTTCATACACGTGTACTAATGAAGCGTGGATTAGCGCAGCAATGTCTGCTGGGTAATGGAAGGATTACTGAATGTTCATACACGTGTACTAATGAAGCGTGGATTAGCACAGCAAGGTCTGGTGGGTAATGGAAGGATTACTGAATGTTCATACACGTGTACTAATGAAGCATGGATTAGCGCAGCAAGGTCTGCTGGGTAATGGAAGGATTACTGAATGTTCATACACGTGTACTAGAGGTTACTGCTAGGATTACTGTAACTCTTCAGACATGGGCTGACGTGTAGTACTAAAGAGTATGACTGAATTACTGTACCAGCACAGACACAGGCGGACAGTATATGGATTACTCCATTCTCAGAAGCATGAATTGATTACTGTGCCACACAGATAGTGATTGGCAAGTACAGTGAAAGTTGCTACTGCACTCGAAGCATGAACTGCAAGTTAAGTGCTCAAGCAATCCTAAGGCAAAAATTAGTAACACAAGAATTTACTATACCTATATAGTCATGAGCTGTATATCTATATAGTCATGAGCTGTATATCTATATAGTCATGAGCTGTATATCTATATAGCCATGAGCTGTATATCTATATAGTCATGAGCTGTATATCTATATAACCATGAGCTGTATATCTATATAGCCATGAGCTGTATATCTATATAGCTATGAGCTGTATATCTATATAGTCATGAGCTGTATATCTACATAGCCATGAGCTGTATATCTATATAGCCATGAGCTGTATATCTATATAGCCATGAGCTGTATATCTATATAGCCATGAGCTGTATATCTATATAGTCATGAGCTGTATATCTATATAGCCATGAGCTGTATATCTATATAGGCATGAGCTGTATACCTATATAGTCATGAGCTGTAAAGGGTATTACACCCTGGGCACACGGACGAACAGGTATTAAATTATACACTCAAAGGACATACACTTTAAATGTAAGGATGGCTATATCCAATTTACAAGGGCTGACCATTCAATGTAATGGTTACTGTTCCCTAAATACTTGGCCTCATATGTCCAGAGGCATGGACTAGCAGTTTATTAAATGGGTTATGTACTCCAAAGACTTAGAGGACAGTGCAATGTTCACTGGAACCACAGACGCAGTCATTAGTTTGTGTAAGGATTATATGATCCTTGTAAGTCATGCACTGCCAATTCCTGGAAAGATTACTTTACCCAGGAAGGGACATATTGGCAGTACAGTGGTTGGTATGGACTGCATCTCTTGAAAGGAACAGTGCTCTGCCATACTCGTGGACTGGCTGGTAATAGAATAACAATTGCATTAGGAATAGAATAGCAATTAGAGTAAGATTCACTGTATCTCTACGTTGTAAGTATGTGCACTTATTGTAAACATTCCTACAATCATCATCTGTGAACTCTGACTCCTTTGGCTGTACTCTAAGGTTCTCCTGGATTACAAAGAGTGTGAGCCTGTCTAACCTGCACAGAAGCCTCACTTGTTCAGGTTCTATCCACTACCTCATCCTTTTAGGTCCTATCCAACTCTCAGAACCATAGGGCAGTACAGGAGGACAAACTGACCAGTAAACACAGCTTCCCCCTATGATTTAGCTTTTGCTTCACTATCAAAGTACATCACCTGCAGTTATGCCACTACTGACCCTATCTGCTGATCAATCTCCCAATCCCTTCTACCCACATTCATGAACAGACCACAAGATACTTAATTCCCTCCACCTATGGCAGCTGCTTCCCCTTACCTGCAAAAAGCAACAAGTAAGAATGGCTTCTGATTTAGAGGTAGCCATTTTCATACCAGCTACTTCTCATTCACAACAGTTCACTCCACTGCATGTTGGAGATGACAATCACTTTAAGCTAAGAGAACAACCACCTATCTAGAATTTACTCTCTCTCCAGTCATTCGTTGCACTTTGATAGCCTGCCCAGGAATATCACTTAGAAACAGGGGAGACCTGAAACATCTTTGGCAGTCCTAAGCCCACCCTGAATGTATCAGACTTAACTCTGATAATGAGGGCACAGCTCTCACCTCTCAAACACAAGGACTGAAAAGTATACAGCAGAAAACGCTCTGGGAACCCAAACTGTTAAAGCACTCCCCATATGGCATTCTGGGGTACATGGTCTTTATATCTTCTCCAAGTCCATAAAACACATTCAGGCACTACAGTAGCAAACTCTTATACCTCATCCAATACCCAAACAACAACAACAGAATTCAGTAACCCAACTTCCATGCCACAGGAGAACATTCAAAGGAAAAGGGAAGAAATAATAAAAATTAAATGTATTTCACTTCTTTTGTGCTTTTATCCAAACAATTAATGGACTTCATCAGAACAAGACAGAGTTAATCTGGTTTTCCATGGTAAGGATGGAATCCACAACATCGACTATAGCATGAAATCTCCTTTACAGCACCCTTGCAAATGCTTTTTGAAGGATGGGAAGTGTGATTGATCTTTTACTGAAAGAAAACCTTCTGTCCACCTCTTCTTGAAAAATAAGAACTACTACATCGATTTGTCAATCCAGGCACAGTTACACTCCCAGACTTTAATACAACTTTGAAAAGATATGTTAACCATGATATCCCTGTAATGTTCATTACTAGAGGCATAGCTATGGTTCAACAAATGGGATAGCCACCCTGGGTGCAAGGTGTCAGTGGACATGATCAGTACATGCTTTAGTGCTGTCGGCAAACCAAGAGCGGTTATACTTTGCAGGACATTTTACCCTAGCGGGTCTGTCCAACACTGAATCAAGGAGCTTCCAACAGACAATGTCTGTCTTTTCAGGTGTGTTCAGTTAATATACTTGCTATGATTGGAGCAGTGCATACCAAGGTTCTTTGTAACTAGAAATAAGGAACTGGTCCTCTGATTAAGGTTTACATGCTTCTTCATTTTTGTACACTATGAAAGGAATTACATAAGTTTTGTTTCTTAACTATCATCCGATTATTTTATGAAACAGTTCAAACACTTTGCCCTTAAACTGTCATAAAGCTCATCCTAATGGGGTGTACTTAGATATATTATGGAGGAAATCTCCAAGTTCCTTATGCTTATTTGTATTATAAAAGTGCATTGCAGATAGGACATTCAACTTCATACATTTTTTTAACACCAATACTACTTTATAGTAGAATAAATAAAGATTTGCCATGATTAATAAAAGACAAACCTTACAGAAAAGTGAAAATGATCTTACTTTTATTTTTATGTATGTGCTTACTGGGTAATGCACTGGTCCTGGAAAACCTTTTCAGGCATTACCTGGTCTTTACATAAGGCAACAGCCAAGGATTAAACAGTTACAATTACAATGTCTACAGAATTCAGACTTCTAAATCCAAACAGTACTTCTTGTTGGAGGAAGTATTTGCATCTGGACTATTTATTTATTTTGCTTTTGTTTACAGAGTTTGTTTCAATGGATTTAGTCAGAAAACTCTCTTTTCAATGGCAGCCTGGGAGAAAAGCTCCAACATATTACAAACATTTTTAAAAAGACATTCAGTAATACACAAACATACATTACAATACATTAATAATTACAAATATAACTAGCAAATTAAGGTGTATGAAATAAAGGCAATTATTACAGTATAAAACATACTTATGAGTTGGTGGATGTTGAACACTGAGCATCTGAAGAGGTGTATTAGTGAGTCTGTCAAATAGATAATAGATCACGTGGTTACTGCTTAAAAATTTAAAGAAATGGTGGCGAGGGAACAAACTAGGCACTGCAGAAATGTTAGTATTATAGTTAACAGGTGGGGTATAAAACAGGTTCATAGATCATTAATAAATATGGCTATCATAAGGTTATAGTAGAAGTACAGAGGTGGGTGGGTAAACAGCGTTATAAAACTATGTATATGGCTGAGAGATGCTAGTATAACTATTTGGGTAGTGGTAAAGACTAGTTGTGGGGCATAGAATTCTAAATGGAGAGAAATGGGTTGACAACATGGCAAGTTGATAACAGTGGCTTTTATTCTGGACATATAGAAGTGCAAATCCAATTTTATAGGTGAAATTTTAGTTGTGATTTAATCAAGTTTGTATTCTGAAAGGCTTTCATTGGTAGTGGGATGTGGTTTCTATAATGTAGCACTACTTGAATATTATGTCTTACCTATTTGGTTCTAGTGAGAAGGATCTGAGTAATTCTCTCTTTTATACAGACATTTATGTACTGTAGTTAGCTGAGAAAGAGCTGTGTGATGTGGTTGGTCTAACCAGTTTACTTTTCTGAGGAATAAGCAATGGTCTGTTTTGTTATAGTTTACTGCTAATTTGGCTATTTTATTATAACATTGCTCAAGTCTGGAAAGTTGTGAGACCAAAGGTTGAGGAACATTGGGGCAGCATAGAGGAGAGATGGCCGTAAAAGCAGAGGCTATGTGTTTTCTGACTTTGTCAGTAAGGTAGTTTTTTACTGTGCATTTTGTATGCAGTTTTTGATTTTATTTAGCCACATACGATACATGGTGGTCAAATTTCAACTGGTCATCTACTATCACACCTAGTAATTAGTGTGGTTTGCTTGTTCTATTATTATGTTGTTTCCAGAGATGATGGTGAGTACTGTTTTGGTAGAGATGTATCTTGGGGTAGAGAGCATTAATTTAGGGTTTTTTTAGGGTTTAATAACAGTTGTATGTTGTTAGCCATATTTCAATTGATGAGGATCGCTGTGTAAGGTCTTGGAGTTATGAGGGAGATTTGGCAGAGCAGATTTGCACATATTGAACTAGGGCAGCATTTTTTTGAAGCACTGTAGAGGTCATTGATGAAGATGTTGGAAAGTACGGGGCCTAGTTTAGATACTTTTGGGGCACCAATAGTTACAGATAAGGAAAACATTTTTCCATTTTACTGTTTTGTGTTCTATTTGAGAGGTAGCTCTAGGACCATTGCAATAAAGAGCTGTTGAGTCCCATGTATGAGTGTTTATGTGAGAGTTTATGGTGGGAAATGGTATCAAAAGCCTTTAATTCTCGGAAGATGGTGGAGTTTAAGCTTCTGGAATTTCACTGAGTATTGACGGTATTAACATTCAGCAAAGCAATAGTTCTACTGTGATAAGGATGAAAGCTGTGTAGGGTTGAAGACAGAAGCTGGTCATCTATTAGATAGCTGAGAAATTGCATATGAAATTTTTTTAATATTTCTGACCGGTCCTACAAGATGACAGTTGACCTACAGTTTGAACAATCTGTATTGATACCACCTTTGTACAATGGATTAATGGATAATTTTTTCCATATTGAGTGGACTTATTTTCAGATATGGAAAGATCTACAAGAATTGAAACTGGATACGCAATAGTCTAAGCTGCTACTTAAAATATTCAACAGGTAGCTTGTCGAGGGCAGTTGTAGTACTCTAATTATTTGAGGTATGTTTTAATGGCATCTGTGGGAACTATTTGGAAAGAGAAGCATTGAAGTAAAGGACATCAAGAGCTTATTAGTCACCTGGTTGGGTAAGGCTAGTACAGTCCATACAAAGTGGATATTGACTTGGTTGGCTATGGTATCTTTTTGTTTTTGTTTGGTGCTGGCTGTGTAGCTTGTCCTTGTTTAACAGTTTACTGACTGAGGCCCAGAGCAGTTTTGAATTATTAGTGTGTTTATTTTGATTGGTTGAGTATCAGGTTTTCTTATCTTTGGTGATGAGTAGTTTTGCTAGGTTTCTTAGTTGTCTATATGCTAGTAAAGTAGGAAGAGTTTTATTTTTTGTCTCAGCCTGCAATGCTCTGGCTCTGTTTCATGAGCTGTTTATTTGCTAGGGATAGCAATGGGACAGGGTTTGCTTTGACTTTTTTTTCTGAGGGGGATAGTGTTCAAACATCTGGAAAGATTTATTGAACTCAGAGACAGTATCGTCTATGGGGAAGAGTGTTTAATGACTCCCAGTTACAGAGATGTAGTGTTTTAATACAAGTGTCTTCATTAACAGTAGCAAGGTTTCTTTACAGGCTGTAATGATGTATATTTTTGGGACTGTTGCTTTTCACCTTATTGTGTAGGCTGCTAAGTGATCACTTAAAGCTATATGTCAGCTCCATGGGATGAGATTTTATTTAGACAGAATGTTAGGATCCAGTTGAGGATTGATTGTCTGGCTGTGGCTTTGTTATATCTACTTGGTGTGGTTAGAAATGGGGCAAACTTGTACAGACGTATATTACTGGTTGGAGTTTCAGATTATATGGTTTGCCAGTCAATATTAACATCTCTCAATATTATGGTTTCATGAGTGAGTTTTGTGGAGACCAAGCAGAGAATATCTTCCAGTGTGTTAGCACGGTTACCTGGAGATATGTATATACTGATTCTGACTGGCTTGTCAGCAGGGGTGTAGTCAGTGAATTTCATTTTGTACTCCCACATGCTTACTGACGAGTCAAACTCTCCTTGCATTTAAAAAAAATGGTCACATCTCTCAGACTGTTGCCCCCCCTCAACTTAATGCATGTAACATTTTCAGCTACTCTGTCAGAAACTATTAGAGGTATTGTTTTTTTTTAAGATGTTGATGGAGGCATTAATGTAGATGGTTGTAGAAGAACTGGCTTTATCAGGCAATATTATTTCTAACATGCTCAGGAAAAACATGTCCTCTTTAGAGTACAGTGTGCATGCCTGGCAGCCTTGCTTCTGAGCGTTTAGTATTAGCATCATAGCATGGACAGTGGAGTGCCTGACTTAGACACAGTTGGCAGGATGTCGGGGGAAGGGAAAGGCCATTAATTACAGAAAGTAATCAGTTTATAGCTGGTGCGCAATAATTAGTAAAGAAGCACAAAGATGAACATGTTTTAGCTGTTATTTACTGAATGCAACACAAGCTAGGACAGAACGTAACCTGCTTACAGTGTAATCTAAAAAGAAAGGACAGTAGCCAATCTTGTAAGTGGTCCTTAGGGGGGGGGGACATATCACAGCCACTTTCCAGCACAGGGCAGGCACATATATGACTAGTACAATTAATACACAGCAAGGCTCTCCATGTTAAACTCGCTTACACTGCACAATGACAATATTCTCCATGAAAACTTTTGCAGAGGTGTGCCTTGTGGCAGAACTCCTATTTATATTAAATTATTTAATGGCTATAAATAAATTGTGGCCAGCATTTAAAACCATTTTTTGACCGAGTACACTTCAGATATCTCATTATGATGAATGAAAAAAGAAATCATGCATATGCTCACAACCATCCATGGTTTTGGTCATAGTTTTGGTTTGTCCTTTGTACAGTGCTTCCTTTTTTGGTATATTAGAGGATTACAGTCAATCAGTAATACTAGATATTAGAGTTTCATACCGTTTTATTCTTTAAACAATGCATGTGGATAGAAAGCCTCACAAAGAAACTAAGAAGCACTATGTGCGTGTCCCTCTCTCTCACATACACAGAGCCAGTAAGTAAATAAGCACTTCAAAATAATTTTAGTTTTTTTATATTTTTCCACACCACCAAATGCATTTTTTTAAAACTTGCTTTGCCAAGGAGGAAGTAAACTAGCAAATAACATTTTATTTAATTATTTTATTTGACATTTGTTGACCAGGTTAGTCAGACTGGGCAGATAACCTTTTTTCAGCAGAGACCTGAGGAGAAAAGCTCCAAAATGCTTAGTGTAAGAATAAAACAACATAAGTAAATGGTGGTAGCAATCGATACAGTATGCACATTATGGTTTTCTACTTTACTTAGTGAAAGAAATAAAAATACAAACAGAAATCACAGGACAGTGTCATCATAATTATAGTCACAGTATTTATTCTTACAGATGTAGGAACATTATTTAAACTTAGGGTGAGAAGAGATTAAGTAGGATAAGTGCAGGAGCACGTCCTAGATTTAATAGAATGTCTTTTAATGTTCTTGAAGCGGTTAGTGTTGGGAATTTATCTTAAATGTGGGGGCAGTTTATTTCAAGCAGTGGCCACTGAATGATTATAGAGGTTTGCCAGTGGTTTTATTGGGTTTGTAGATCTGCAGGAAGTGTTGCTCTCAGCTGCAGAATGTATGGTTACGAGTGTAAGGAGAGATTATGGTTGAGAGAGGACACAAGTGAGGCTGGTTTAAGATGGAGCGAGTCAAATGTAGTTGAGGCAATAGCAACTGGTAGCAAAATTCTAGCCACTGTAGATTTTTTAGGTACAAACAGTGGTGTGAGCTGTAGGTTGGTTAGCCACAAATCTAGCAATTTTATTATAGGTGAGTTCAAGTTTTGTCATCAGATTTGCTTGAAGTTTGGTGACGACTGGGACAGCATATACTAGTGTGGGTATTAGATAGCCTTGTTCTAGAGTAAGTCTGGATTCATTTCTGAGGAATCTTTTGTTTCTATAGAGAAGACAGAGCTTCTGATGAGTCTTCTTAATGCAGTTTTAAATGTGAAGACCAAATTTTAGTTGGTCATCAATGATGACCCCTACAGGTTTAGTGTGAGGTTCAACCTTGATAGTTGTGTTAAGGAAGCAGACAGTAAAGGTGGCTTTGTGTTTTTGCAGAGACTTAGGGAAGAAAATGAGCAGTTTAGTTTCATTTGAGTTGAGTAGGGTGTTGGTTGTCTGTCAGCCATTTTTCAACTGAATAAAGAGATTCCTGGGTAAGGGAAACTAAGTGAGGGAGATTATCAGACAGCTACTGGTTTGGGAAAAGTGCTCTTGGAGAATCTGGGTGTCACCTGGGAAATTTATGATGGCACAAAGTTTACAGTCATCTGCTAACTTGGTCAGCCATAAACACTTAACAGTATCTTTGACCTCTTGAGAAGTAAATGCCAAAATGGACTGGCCCAAGGAATTAACCTTGGGGTATAGCACTAGTGACAGGTCTTTTGGAGGAGGTAAAAATCCCACTGAAATTCCCTGACTTAAAACTCAACCTGGGCTGTGGCAATGAGAGCACCAAATCCTAGCCATTAGACCACCACAGCCTGACTTGATCAACAGTATCCAGCAGCATATAGCTAGGGCAGAGCAAGGGAGGTAACTGCTCTGGGGGAAAAGTGTTAGAGGGTCCAATCAGCCATCCATCTTCCCAATCACGCTAGTGCAATATCATTTTTTTTAAAAGCCAATATTGTATTTGGGGTCAAACTTGAGCACTGCAGCACTCCATGTCTGGTCTAAACTGTAGCAACTGCTTACTACATTGCAGCAAGCAGCCTGCTACAGTTAAAAGTAAAAAAAAAAAATTCTCTCAACTAAAACCTGAACTCTGTTGCTCTCTGTGCAGGTTAAAATCTGTAGCAACTACTTGTTACAAATGTAAGCAGTTAGCTCCAGTTTAAAAATAAATAATTTTTTTCCTTTTTTATAACTAAAATGTGAAGAAAGACGATGGGGTAGCACAGAGAAACAAGACCTGAATGGCAGGGGGTGGGGGCTTGTCATGCATTTAACCACCCAGCTGGTTAAAGAATAAACTTTGTTTTTTCTCCTCACATGAAGAGCAGTGGGAGGTATGTGGATCGGGTACTGAGGTACTATGTGCAGGAAGTCTTTTTTCTCTTCACTTGAAGAGCTGAAGGAGTGGGGCACTAGTCTCTGGCACCTGCAGTGGGCGCTGCTTGAGCCAGCTACACTTCTGACAGTGTCAAATGCCTTTCTAACGTTAAAACTCAGCACCAGCTCTTACTGCATTTTGGAACACTATGATTTTCTTAACTATAAGCAAAAAACTCCTGTAGCAACAAGCCTTATATCACAGATGCCACCATTAACTAACATTTTCATAAGCAAATTAAAATCATTGTGACAAAGAACAGTCAAGTCTCTGATTACCCAGAAAAATCTATATCCTGCTTTCCAGATATACTTCAATGACTTTTTCATGCACAAAAATATTTACACCATTCATTCAGCACAGGAACAAAAGCACCAAGACAATAAATCACTGTCTATACAATAAAAACAGTAGCAGAATCAGCCTTCAAATACACAAAAGCTTCCTCTCATTAGGAACTATTATATCCATAAAAAAGGATTGCATAATCTGGGAAAGTTTAGTAAAATAGGAAGAGTGAGGAACAGGATTTGTACTGTAATTTGTAAAGTTTAAATAAGACGGAAGACATTAAGGAGGAAAGAGTAATGGGAACAGTACAGCCGTACACTGAACGCAAATAAAAGTTTATGGTGCAGACTTCAGAAAACTGAAATGAGCTCTAGTTAATGCAATGCGATCCACAAAAGGCATCCCTCTCAACATCTTAGCAAGAAAATAATTCAGGATAAAGGCAAAAATAATGGAGTTCAAAAGGACAGAATGAAGGACAGATTTTAAACACTGCTCTGCTGAATTACTACGTTGCTAAAGCAAGTTTTACATTATCAAGCATTTTCCAAGGGATATGAAGTTTGTCATTATTTAGTGACTTCATTCATCAATACTCAAGGAAACCACGTTTTTATGAGAAACAAACCAAAAATATTAGGCAAAAATTTGGATATTCTGTGAAGTTTTGAACTGTGACGTATGACCATAGGGATATCAATCACTTGTGCAAATGGAAATAAACTACAGGCTTTGATATTTTTTAATCCATTAATTTTCTTTATTCACCCACAGCCATTATCTCTGAACAGACATCACCAGCCCCTAATGTCTGCTACCCCAAAACCTACTTAACACTCACCCTATCAGGGACAGCTCTTTCCAGCAATGGATGAAAGGGGCCTATCATCTGTAGCTGGTGAACCAAGTGGAAATTTCCATTGCACTCATCTTGCTTCAACCCTAGTGAGTCCTCATATGCAATACTTATCAGCAGATGAGAGAACAAACACTTCTTGGAAACACACAGGCTAAAAACACTTTTCAGCTCTGCTGTACTTTTTAGCAGCCTTGCAATCTTGTTTCACCTCTACCTCACCAATCCCCACACCCCAGAGTTAATGACCTGATCAGAGCAGACTGCACCCACAAGCCAAAGTGAAGCTAAAGTGAATGAGCTGATCAGAGAAGGCTACACCCACACCCCAAGAGTGAATGACCTGATCAGACCAGACTGCACCCACACACCCGAGTGAATGAGCTGATCAGACCAGACTGCACCCACACACCAGAGTGAATGAGCTGATCAGAGCAGACTGCACCCACACCCCGGAGTAAATGATTTGATCAGAGCAGACTGCACCCACACCACAGAGTGAATGAGCTGATCAGAGCATATTGCACCCACACCTCAGACTGAATGAGCTGATCAAAGCACACTGCACCCACACCCCAGAGTGAATGAGGTAATCAGGCAAGACTGCACCCACACCACAGATTTAATGACCTAATCAGACCAGACTGCACCCACACCCCAGGGTGATTGAGTTGATCAGAGCAGACTGCACCCACACCCCAGTGTGAGTGAGCTGATCTGAGTAGACAGCACCCACATCCCATAGTGAATGATCTGATCAGAGCAGACAGCACCCACATCCCAGAGTGAATGAGCTGATCAAAACTGATTGCACCCACATCCTAGAGTGAATCAGATGATCAGAGCACACTGCACCCACACCCCAGAGTGAATGATCTGATCAGAGTAGACAGCACTCATACCCCAGAGTGAATGATCTGATCAGAGTAGACCGCACCCACACCCCAGAATGAACAATCTGATCAGAGTAGACAGCACCCACATCCCAGAGTGAATGAGCTGATCAGAGCAGAGTGCGCCCACAAGCCAGAGTGAATGATTTGATCACCGCAGACTGCATTCCACACCCCAAAATGAAACAGCTGATCAGAGCAGAATGTAACCACACTCCAGAGTGAATGAGATGATCACAGCAGATGACACCCACACCCCAAAGTAAATGAGTTTATCAGTGCATGCTACACCCCACACCCTAGAGTCAATGAGCTAACCAGAGCAGACAGCACCCCACCCCAGAATGAATGAGCTGATCAGAGCTCAGCCACACCTACATCCCAGAGTGAATGAGCTGATCAGAGACGACTGCACTCAAGCCCTCACCCAGTGTGAATGAGCTGATCAGAGTAGACAGCACCCACACCCCAGAGTGTATGACCTGATCAGAGTAGACAGCACCCACACCTTAGAGTGAATGAACTGATCAGAGTAGACAGCACCCACACCTTAGAGTGAATGAACTGATCAGAGTAGACAGCACCCACACCCCAGAGTGTATGACCTGATCAGAGTAGACAGCACCCACACCTTAGAGTGAATGAACTGATCAGAGTAGACAGCACCCACACCCTAGAGTGAATGAGCTGATCAGAGACGACTGCACTCAAGCCCTCACCCAGTGTGAATGAGCTGATCAGGGTAGACAGCACCCACACCCCAGAGTGTATGACCTGATCAGAGTAGACAGCACCCACACCTTAGAGTGAATGAACTGATCAGAGTAGACAGCACCCACACCCTAGAGTGAATGACGTGATCAGAGTAGACTGCACACACACCCCAGAGTGAACGAGCTAATCACAGCAGATCACCCACACCACCACACAGTGAATGAGCTGATCACAGCAGACCACCCACACACCCCAGAGTGAACGAGCTGATCACAGCAGATCACCCACACCACCACACAGTGAATGAGCTGATCAGAGCAGACTGCACCCGCACTCCAGGATGAATGAGCTGATCAGAGCAGATTATACCCACACTGGTGCACCCTAGACTGAGTGAGCTGATCTCAGCAGACTACACCCACACCTCAGAGTGAATCAGCTGCTCAGAGCAGGTTACATCCACACCCCAGAGTGAATGATATGACCAGAGCTGGCTACTCCCATATCCCAGAGTGAATGAGCTGATTAGAGCAGACTGCACCCACAACCCAGAGTGAATTAGATGATCAGAGCAGACTGCACCCTCACCCCAGAGTGAATGAGCTGATCAGAGAAGACTAAACCTGCAACCCATCATGACCGAGCTGATCAGAGCAGACTGCACCCACACCCCAGAGTGAATGAGCTGATCAGAGAAGACTAAATCCACACCCCAAAGTGAATCAGCTGATCAGAGCACACTAAACCAACACTCCTGAGTGAATTAGCTTATAAGAATAGACTGCAACACCCATACCCTAGTGTGAAATAAGGTGATCAGAGTAGACTGCAGCGAATGAGCTGATCAGAGCAGACTGCACCCACAACCAAGGGAGAAGAAGCTGATCAGAGCACAATGCATACACACCTACACCCCAGAATGAAGGAGCTGATCAGAGATGACTGCACACAAGCCCAAACCCAGTGTGAATGAGCTGATCAGAGTAGACAGCACCCACACCCCAGAGTGAATGAGCTCATCAGAGACGACTGCACTCAAACCCAAACCCAGTGTGAATGAGCTGATCAGAGTAGACAGCACCCACACCCCAGAGTGAATGACCTGATCTGAGTAGACTGCACCCGCACCCCAAGTGAATGAGCTGATCAGAGCAGACTGCACCCACACCCATACCCCAGACTGAATGTGGGGTATGGGTGTAAGAGTATCATATATGTATATATATATATATATATATATATATATATATATATATTAGCTGTACCCGGCCACGCGTTGCTGTGGCTCAGTCTGGTTAAATGGAAAAGAAAGAAAAGAGAGAGCGCACGTTTCTAATATGTTTAATTTCACAATGCTTATGGGTATACAATATTTTTTGTTGTTCCATTGTCTGTGCAGATATAGAGATTGTCTGGTTTGCCAACTCTAGAACACGCAACATATAATTGTCCATGTGAGAAGCAATCTGTGTGTAGATCTAAACCGCACAATTCTAAAGACTGGCCCTGAGCTTTGTTGATGGTGATTGCAAACGCCAATCGAATTGGGAATTGCAATCTCTTAAACTGAAATGGCATATCCGTTGGAATCCTAGGAATGTGAGGAATGAGGACATCTTCACCTTTGAAAGGTCCTGTCAAGACTGTTGCTTCTATGATGTTGCTCATTAATTTTTTTACTGCAAGCCGTGTGCCATTGCAATGCTTTGGCTGGTTGATATTTCGCAACATAATTGGCACGCAGATTTTCAATTGCAGTACGTGCAGTGGCATCCCTGGCAGATCGAGTGAATTCAAAAATTCTGCTGGATAATTTACAGCTTCATCTGCTTCCAAAACAGTGTCGACATACTTGTATGTGACTGCCTCGCTTTGAATGTTAGACTGAATAATATTGTTAAGTTCGTAGATGTCTTTGTTTTTGGCCGCAAGAATAGGTCGTTCAGTCAGCCAATCGTGATTCTTATAATTGGTTTGAATATTGGGAAATACTTTTTCAACCAATTCTTCTTTTGACGTCACTAAATTGCAGAAGCTATGAGGCAATGAAATTCGTCCTGAGGTCAGATCAACTGGCACCTTTCCGTTCCCAATTTCCAGCAATTGATGTGAGAATATCTCAGCTGATCGATCATTTTGCAGCTGGACACGCATATTTGTAGTTAATTTTAACATCTTTACGTGTCGCCACAAAGTAGAGTATTTCAGGCAAGCATTTATTTTGTCCACTGGTGTCGATCGAGGAGAACGAAGCAGATCTGAGGCTGCAGAATGCGATCGCCGTGCTCGCAACAGTGCATCCTCAAGTCTGGCTGAACATCGCTCTGCTGTTTCCTGGGCACTTATTTGAGCCATTCTTTGTCTGTTTCACTCATTCGCTGATGCCCGTTCTTCCTCAGTTTGATTTACAATTACTCGTCGCACTGCTTCCACTCTGCGAGTACGACGACCTAAGTTTGATCTTCTGCAAGGCATTATTTGGATGAACCAAAGCAGATCAATTGCACTTAAAAAGAAGTAAGAAAGTTATAACAAAAACATATAAAATTGCATATTTGTATACAAATATATAGAATCCATAGTAGGTATATAAAAACACGTGCGTATTTGAATGCAACGTGTGACATCTATATAATACTAGGTATATAAAAACATGCACTTATTCAAATGCAACATTGTGTGAAAATTTCAAAGCAATCGGTGAAGAACTTTCGAGATTTAAGATTTTGAACAGATGAACATTTACATTTTTATTTATATAGATATATATATATATATATATATATATATATATATATATATATATATATATATATATATATATATATATATATATATATACATATATATCCCAGACTGAATGTGGAGCCCCCCCACCTTGTGTAAGGATATAATATAGAGATTTTTCAGATGTTGGGTACTAGGTTTTCTGAGATAGAGCTGTTTATTAGAATGGCTACTGGGTCTGCTTCTAGTATAGTTGGCTTAAGGTTTTTTTTAGAAGTTTATATATGGTGTTGACTGAGACTTGTTTTAATGTGAAAGAGTTGATACTGTTTTGTGGTATGAGTGGTTCGGTGGTGGTGGGGGGGGCACTGGGAATTTGAGAGGGCTAGAATGGTTTCTGTGAAATATTTGTTGAATTAAGTAGCAATGTTTTCAGAGTTGCTGGCAGTTGTTGGGGTGGGTGTAGTGGATTTACCTGGATGAAGATTATTTATAGCAGCCCAGCACTTTTGGGGATTATGATGATGTTTCTTTTGAATGCTATGGTAGTAGTTTTTTTAGTTTAACTGATTTCTTTGCTTTATTTCCAAGTTGCAGAAATGATAGTTTTGAGGCTTGTGTTTTATCTTTTTGATACTGTTCCCAGGCTTTGTCTCTAGCTGTTATAGCAGGGATCTGCATTCATTGGTTAGCCAAGGTGCACAATTGGATTTTACTCTAATAGTTCTTGGGGGTGCATGGGCATTCAGTTATGTCTAGAAATGTGATAATAAAAGACTTAACAGCCTCTGCCAAGGGTTGATGTTTGAGAGCTTCGAGTCTCATGTCTGATTAGATAGGTTGGGAGATGATCACGTAAGGCATTAACAGTGTGCCAAAGGATAAGTATTTGTTGGTCTGGATGTGAGGAACTAGTCTAACACACTCTCTTGCAGTATTTTTGTTATATCTAGTGGGTGATCTGAGATGCTGAATGAATCCATAAAGTTGGATAGAATTTGTGGATTATCATAATCAATAGACGGTCAACATTGACATCTCCTAGGATTATTGTTTCTACAGGTATACTGCTGGATATCCATCAAACCATGTCTTCTACAATGGGGATTTTATTATGTGTGCGTATGTAGGCATCTACTATATAAATCTTTATACAGGCATGAAGTTTAATGGAGATTATAAGACATCTGCATTTCCAGTGGTTGGTATGATATGGGGCTAGTTTCTTAGTATTTGTCTATTCAGCCATTACGTAGCTCTCATCTTCTATTTCTTTCTTTGGTGAGGTTTCAGTGAGTACAAGTACATCATGTGTGCACTACACTAGCCAGGCATGAACTTCAGGAGTCTATTGCACAGGATTCTTGTATTTGCATGCAGGTTCTTTAAGTTGGGGGTTTGCGGGTTATTATTTGGAGTTGGTCCTGGGTTTGGGTGGATATCACCTCTTTATGTGGTAGTGGGATAATAATGTGGTGATAGGGACATGACCACTTGTAGTTTACTTTCAGTTTACAGTTGAATTTGTGGTTTGTGAGGATTGCTGTTTATTTTAGTTTTAAAATAATCGCTGGAGGTGATATGCAATAATGCAGGTGTAGTAAAGGTCGCACAGAACAAAATCTTTGACATCATCACCACCACTTTATTAAAGAATTCAGATAATCCTCACCCAAGTTACTGAATAACCCAATAAATGACTCTGTGATGAAGTACTCCTCATCCTGACCACCTTTATCTGCAAAGAACCATACAGCTTCCTCACAATATTACAATAATGGTAGGTAAAAATCCTGAACAGTTAAGGCAGGATAGACAGCATGACCTTGCAGCTACATGGATGAATGTAGTTACAGAGCTGATTAGAGCAGACTGCACTCACACCCCAGAGTGAAAGAATTGATCAGAGCAGACTGCATCCACACCCCAGAGTGGATGAGCTGATCGGAGAAGACTAAATCCACACCCCAAAGTGAATCAGCTGATCAGAACACACTAAACCCACACCCCAGAGCAAATGAGCTTATAAGAGTAGATTGCAACACCCATACCCTAGTGTGAAATAAGGTGATCAGAGTAGACTGCAGTGAATGAGCTGATCAGAGCAGACTGCACCCACAACCAAGGGAGAATGAGCTGATCAGAGCACAATGCATTCACACCTACACCCCAGAGTGAATGAGTTGATCAGAGTAGACAGCACCCACACCCCAGAATGAATGAGCTGATCAGAGATGACTGCACTCAAGCCCAAACCCAGTGTGAATGAACTGATCAGAGTAGACAGCACCCACATCCCATAGTGTATGACCTGATCAGAGTAGACAGCACCCACACCCTAGAGTGAATGACGTGATCAGAGTAGACAGCACCCACACCCTAGAGTGAATGACGTGATCAGAGTAGACTGCACACACACCCCAGAGTGAACGAGCTGATCACAGCAGACCACCCACACCACCACACAGTGAATGAGCTGATCACAGCAGACCACCCACACACCCCAGAGTGAATGAGCTGATCAGAGCAGACTGCACCCACACTCCAGGGTGAATGAGCTGAGCAGAGCAGACTGCACCCACACTCCAGGGTGAATGAGCTGAGCAGAGCAGACTGCACCCACACTCCAGGGTGAATGAGCTGAGCAGAGCAGACTGCACCCACACTCCAAGGTGAATGAGCTGAGCAGAGCAGACTGCACCCACACTCCAGGGTGAATGAGCTGAGCAGAGCAGACTGCACCCACACTCCAGGGTGAATGAGCTGAGCAGAGCAGACTGCACCCACACTCCAGGGTGAATGAGCTGAGCAGAGCAGACTGCACCCACACTCCAGGGTGAATGAGCTGAGCAGAGCAGACTGCACCCACACTCCAGGGTGAATGAGCTGAGCAGAGCAGACTGCACCCACACTCCAGGGTGAATGAGCTGAGCAGAGCAGACTGCACCCACACTCCAGGGTGAATGAGCTGAGCAGAGCAGACTGCACCCACACTCCAGGGTGAATGAGCTGAGCAGAGCAGACTGCACCCACACTCCAGTGTGAATGAGCTGAGCAGAGCAGACTGCACCCACACTCCAGGGTGAATGAGCTGAGCAGAGCAGACTGCACCCACACCCCAGGGTGAATGAGCTGATCAGAGCAGATTATACCCACACTGGTGCACCCTAGACTGAGTGAGCTGATCTCAGCAGACTACACCCATACCTCAGAGTGAATCAGCTGCTCAGAGCAGATTACATCCACACCCCAGAGTGAATGAACTGATGAGAGAAGACAGCACCCACATCCCAGAGTGAATAAGCTGATCAGAGTAGACTGCACCCGCACCCATAACCCAGACTGAATTATCTGATCAGGGCAGACTGCATCCACACCCTAGAATGAAACAGCTGATCAGGGCAGAGTGCACACACACTCTGGGATGAATGAGCCGTTCACAGCAGACTGCACACAACCCAGAATGAATGAGCTGATCACAACAGACCACCCACACACCACACAGTGAATGAGCTGGTCAGAGCAGACCACCCACACATCCCAGAGTGAATGAGCTGATCAGAGCAGATTACACCCACACTGCCACACCCTAGACTGAGTGAGCTGATATCAACAGACGACACCCACACCTCAGAGTAAATCAGCTGCTCAGAGCAGATTACATCCACGCCCCAGAGTGAATGATATGACCCGAGCTGGCTACTGCCATATCCCAGAGTGAATGAGCTGATTAGATCAGACTGCACCCACAACCCAGAGTGAATTAGATGATCAGAGCCAATTGTACCCACACCCCAGGGTGAATCAGGTGATCAGAGCAGACTGCACCCACACTCCAGGGTGAATGAGCTGATCAGAGCAGACTGCACCCTCACCCCAGAGTGAATGAGCTGATCAGAGAAGACTAAACCTGCAACCCATCATGACCGAGCTGATCAGAGCAGACTGCACCCACACCCCAGAGTGAATGAGCTGATTAGAGCAGACTGCACCCACACTCCAGGGTGAATCAGGTGATCAGAGCAGACTGCATCCACACTCCAGGGTGAATCAGGTGATCAGAGAAGACTGCACCCACACCCCAGGGTGAATCAGGTGATCAGAGCAGACTGCACCTACACTCCAGAGTGAATAAGCTGATCAGAGCAGACTGCACCCACACCCCAGAGTGAATGAGCTGATCAGAGCAGACTGCACCCACACCCCAGAGTGAATAAGCTGATCAGAGCAGACTGCACCCACACCCCAGAGTGAATGAGCTGATCAGAGAAGACTAAATTCACACCCCAAAGTGAATGAGCTGATCAGAGAAGACTACACCCACACCCCAGGGTGAATCGGGTGAATCAGGTGATCAGAGCAGACTGCACCAACACAAGCAGCACCCCAGAGTGAATGAGCTGATCAGAGCAGACTGCAACCACACCCGAGAATGACTGAGCTGGTGGTTGTCAATTTCCTCTCTCTTGAGAGGCACCTCAACTCCTGGCAAACCCATCAAACCTGGGTTTACAGAAATGCAGTCAGGTTCACTCCACCTGTGCTATGGCAGGTGATTTTTGAATTAAAAAGGTTTAGTGGTAAGTGAATGGAATAAAAGAACATGCAGATGGGATATGCTGTCGAGAAAAAAATCTGTCTAGTTCTGGAAGGCTGCAGTAAATTGGAGGTTGTAGCAGAAGCCATTTTAAATTGCAAAGTTGAATTATATTGACTAAGAAAGACTAAATGTCGGTCGTCTTCTCATATGTACAGGCAGATTTCTAGTCCCCTCTCATACCACTTTTACCATTTCAACTAGTTAATATTTCCTTAAAACACTCCACTTTTTTGCATTTAACCACTAAATTAGGTAGTTAATTCCAGAGGCCCACTACTATCTCATACAAACTTCCACTCAAAGTTACCAAATTTTCTACCCCTTCCTCCACCTTTTTCTTTCTGATGACCTTACTCATATTTATCAGGCCCCCCCTTACAATCTTAAAAGTATAAATTGTATCCCCTTTCTTCACATCATTTAGATCAAGCATTATCTATATAAGCAGCATATATTCATAACTCTTAGAAGTTAGTCAATACAACTATATTGCCAAATATCTATTAACTTAAGTGTAGTTACATGCTTCAGAAAAGTTTGGGTTTGTGCTCACAAATTCCTCCACTGAGTTAATATAATAGCTCTCAACTGTCCAGATTTTTGCCTCAAACTTTGTCTGTTCCTTACAAAATTTTTGGTTTTCTGGCGAATCATTGGGATGATCTGAGGAATGAAATTAGTAAACGTTGTATATTTGAATTTCTGCCTTCATATCCTTTAGAATATGCATTTTAATACACACCCTGTTACTCTAGCAACTTTCTAAGCTTATAAGTGCAATATTTAAAACCTGTCCCTATTTTTGGGCCTTTGTACCTCCCACTATGTCAGGCTTTGTCCAGACTTCTTGGTCTAAGAGGCTGACAGGTATGGTTAATACTCAGCCAATTAGCAACCACACTGGCTTATAATACATGCAAGTGACAGAAGCTTGGTCTCATGCTGAGATTTTCCCAGGAGACTTATAGCATTCTAGTCAGAATTCATTCTAGCAATCCTAGTAAGATAAACAATGGACAATGCCGGTTATAGAAGCTTTTCCAGACTACCTTTTCCTATGCACAATAAATACACATAGAATAAAATCAAATAAAATGTTACAACATTAATATAGCTGGTAAACTGCTGTGGTAAAATATATAGACTTAGTAAGGACTGAAAAAGATGAAAAAAAGATCTGTATCATAGCTTTGATAGACAAGTCTGTATTAAATTCAGGGTATCTCAATACATAATGCATACTGTAACATTTTGTTCTCAAAATTCATCTTTAGATACATAAAACCTTTAATATTTCTGCACCTGGTTTTAATAATGAAGAGGTCAGTACAGGCAAATTGCTAGAACTTATAAATAAGGACCTCAAATTCAATCAGATGAAAATTGCCAGTGTTAAACAAATCAGAATCTCAGAATTCCCGATTGATAAATCACTTTTATGACAGATCAAACACACGTGACAGCAATGGGTCTCCTTCTTTATTCCTTCCAGCAAGTCTCTTATACCTGCACAAACCTCGATATAAAAACATTACATCCTCTGTAGCAAAGCAATAATCAAATATTTCAATATGTCACTAGCTTGTCAGCAAAGAGCAAATTCAGGGTGATGCAGTGGAATCCTTCAAGTGTATGCAGCTTTAGAATTACCTTGCACTGGCTCATATTAAGCTATGCTGCATGGCAGTAGCACATCTAGGCTGGGGCAAAGGGGCAGCCTCCTCAGGCAAAAAGTGTTAGTGGGCATGATTAGCAGATGCCAATCAGTCTTCACTGCATTGCTGACATTTAAATGTCAGTATTGCATTTGCACTCTGAACTGTAGCAGCTGCTTAGCAAGTAGTCTGCTACAGTTTAAAAAGAAGTTACAAACTGTCGTTTTTCAAAATGCCCAGCCCCAGGACTGCAGAGCTGAAGTGTTTTAGTGCTCTGTATGTGGACTGCAGCTACAAAACAGTTGCTACAATTTAAAGGAGAAAAGTTTTTTCTTTTTTTTTTTTTTGTAATGACAGGACTGTACAACTAAAGAGCTTTAACACTACAAAGACTTTTTGCTCCTCTACTTAGAACTAAGGAAGAACGGCAGATTTGTGGGAGGAGCCCCACATGCCAGAATAGCTAGCTACACCTGCGCCAAGCTTCTATTTTCACCAAAGGGAATGCTCCTTGCAATGAATGATAAGGACTACCCATAATCCTCTCCTCCTCCAAAGCCTACCTTTAAATAAATATGCAACTCTAATAATAAATATGGAGATTCTGCCCTCTAATGCAGATGACATAGAAAAATCCACACCAGGTGAAGCCAGTAACAAGTCTCCAAGCAAGGCACCATAACATATTTTAGTAAGAGTAATGCTCTCTGATAATTAACCTTCCCTTATGCAGTGTCTGTGAATATTAATTACTTTACTTTGTGCAGGATCTTATCTAGAACTGTTAGTAGCAAGTATTTGTCTTCACCACATGGATAAGTGGACTGTGACTTGTTTCCATCAATACTGTTTGTACAGTGGGCTGGTTCCCTTTACACCTTTTTTCTTTGCATTGGGGTTAACAGGGGATGACAGCCCCCCATGAATGGAGCTAGTAAAAGTACACATTACTTGCTGTGAGCTTTGCCCTATTGAAAAGTCATCAAGGTGTTGACTTCTGGTTGGTGTAATACAAGTTTCCCTAGTGTAATTCTGAGACTTATAAATGCAAGTTCTGGAATTAAAAAAAAATAAATAAATAAAAAATACAGGGCAACAATCAAAGTCAAAAGTCACTATTCTTTGTCAAGCTCCCAAATTCAGGGACTGCATCTCCTAGACCTGCCCCTCCTACACCCACTATTTATATGTATTAACACAGATTATCTCACCTTAGAGAAAAGGGAATACTCCAAGACCAGTGCTGATGGAGCTAATATACGCAAGTTTATATTTTTGGTCATTTCAGTTTCGCTATTGCAAGACTTGCACTAATTAGTCTCGGCATTAAAAACAGTTCATAGGTAAGAAGACAATCAGTCTGCAGACCATTACATGCCTAGCCAGAAAAAAAAACCCTATACAAAAGTTCTCTAGCTTAAAGGAGGGAAAGACAAGATAGACTAGGGGAGAATTTGGAGCTGCCACTCCAGCTATCTAGGCTGACCTCAAAGGTGGCAAGGGTGCTACTCACTTAACATGTAGTGGGAGTTTTTTACAGAACTGAGAAATATGTTTGGCTATGAATTTATCATGTCAGTGTCTCTTATCAGCTGCTGAAAGCATATTTTCTTTAACAGAGTATTTGAGGTGCCTAAGTTCTGAGAAAGAACAGGAGGTCAAATAGGGTTGGATCTTTCATGGCTCTAAAGGTTAGGCACAGGAGTCTGTAAGAGAGTGCAGAGGGATGGCTGACAGTCTCTCCTGATATCTAAGATTTTTAAAGATACTGATCTTTTTAGGTATGAATCTTAAGTTGTGTGATGTGTTTAGAAAAATATTTGCCAAATGACGCACTGTAAACAATAATGGATGAAGGGGCATTAAGACATCTTTGAATCTAATGGAGATGCCTTTGGAAATTAGAGGAGTCAGATAAAAGACTTTCTGAACTACTGTGCATACATGCTTGTTAAATGAGGGCAAATTAAGAAGAGTGCCTAAATGCCTTACAAGAGTGTTTGATTTTGGGGGTGCATCACCTATATGTAAGTGAATACGTTTTTTGTTTACTAAAATCAACTGTGCTATATTTTTTTACATTTAATTTGAGATTCTTGTCCTTGGCCCATTGTTAACATAGTCTAACCTATGTAAGCAAACTGCCAGATTCAGTTCCAACAAGCACCAAACTAAATGCAAAATGTAAAAAACTAGATTTTTAATATGTGAAAAAATAAAAAATACAACACGTTAGGGGGAATGGGAGAAAGATTTCTTGCCTCAACAACAGTGCCTTTGAACTTTTTGTTGAACTTTGTTTGTGGAACTGAATCTGCCAGTTTGCTTACATTTCTTGGTCTGCTTCAGCATATTTGGTTCTATAGTCTAACCTATGTTGGAGCAATTGAGTCAGCTGAAGTCTGACCACCACCACCCAATTGACAGCCATCCTCAAACCTAGTTAACCATAGGTCAAGTGTGCTGGCCTGAGGGTCTGAGAAGTAAATGTCAAATAGGAAATGGCCCAAAACTGAGCCCTGTGGTACTCCACTGGTAAGTTTTGTTGTTTCTGAATTGGCACCAACGACTAAAACCACATGGGTTGTGTATGCCAGATAACTACCTATCTACTGCATAAAGGATTTATATTCAGATTTTAAAGCTGATCAATAATGCCTGTATGAAGTTTATTAATGACTGCATGGGGAATAGTGTCAAAGGCCTTGGCCTAGGTCTATATTTATTTATTTTACATTTGTTTACTGGGAAAGTCCGACTGGACAAGGTCCTTTTTCAGCAGTAGCCAGGGAAGAAAAGCTCCAATTATAGTAAATACAACAGACAGAATAAAAAAGAAAAAAAAACATTATTCTAAAAGTAGGCAAAGTACAACAATAATACAAAAGTAGGCAATGTATAACAATTAGTATAAAAGTAAGCAAAATACGAAATATGGAAATGCTTTAACATAGTGCAGATGTTTGACAAATAACCAGATTGTATTTTTTTGCTTACATGTAAAACTGTCAATCAGTTTATAATTCATACTGTGTCATGTTGAATTTTTTTTTGAAAGAATGCATTTGATGTTATGCAGTTACAGATATTGCCAATAAGCGTGAATTTTAAAGGAGAGAAATACAACATGAACAGGTTTATGCTCAATAGGTAGTGAAAATATTAGAAATTAGCCAGGAGAGGTACAGGTGCACAGCCAAGTATTAGTTAAATGTGATTTCAAATGCTTTTTGAATTGCACTATAGAGCAGATGGCTGTTATTGATGGTGGTAGTTTGTTCCAGATTTTGGGTATGAAGTTTGAGAAGAGTGGTCACCGGCTGAGTTATTTGCTTTGGAGATCTCCAGAAGAAGTTTGTTGCTAGAGCAAAGGGAATGGTTGTTAGTGTATGTCTGTAAAAGGTTTTGGAGGATGGTGGTATATTCTGGTTGATGCAGGATTTTATGAGCAAAGGTTAGTTGGTTAAAGAGTAATAGTTGTGGGAGTTCTAACCAGTTTAACAGCTTTGGAGAGGTACAATGGTGTGTCCTATATGGGGAGTCAGAGGCAAACTTGACAATTTTATTATAGCAGGATTCTAGCTTAGCTAGGTCAGTTTTTCTGAGGTTAGTTAGAACTGGGGAGGCATAAAGAACTGCAGACAGATGTGTGTATGGTCTGGAATTGTTTATTTTGGTAGAGTATGCCCAGTTTTTGTGCACTTTGATGGTTTGGGAGATATGAATATCAAATTTTAAGTTGTTGTCAATTTCAACTCCTATAAGCTTTGTGTGGGCAACTGGAGTGATGGTGGTTTTGTTTTTAGATGTGATATTAAATGACTGGAGTGATGGGGGAGTTCTTGCAGGGTGAAAGAGTAGGAGGTTTGTTTTATTGGACTTAGGATGAGCTGGGTGTTAGCGAGCCATTATTCGTCAGCTAGAAAAGATTTTCAGGTAATGACCTGGAGCTCTTGTAGGGAGGAGGCTGCACATATAAGTGCGGAGTCCTCTGCGCATTGTATGTCTGTAGTGTGAGGGGTAGAGGTGTAGAGTCTGTCTGTGAAGAGTGAGAAAAGCAGAGGTCCAAGGATGGAGCCTTGGGGGACTCCTAGAGTTACTGGCAAAGTAGGGGAAGAGTTCATTTTGCCATTGAACAACCTGTTGGCACCCTGACCGGTAGCTTTTAGACCATGCAATCAATGAAGGGCTAAGGTTAAGGGTGGCAACAGTGTAATAAGTTTGTTGTGGTTAACCATATCAAATGCTTAGAAAGGTCCAAAAAGACTGCAGACACAAATTTTCTGCTATTTCTATAGGAGTTCACTGTGTACGTGAAGGACATTAGGGCTGTAGTAGTACGTGGTGGGGGTGAGTGCCATGCTGGCAGTAGCTTGTGTGTTAGTAGGTAAAATGGCTATTAGCCCCCCCCCCCTTGTGTAAGGTTATAATATAGAGATTTTCCAGATGTTGGGTACTAGGTTTTCTGAAATAGATCTGTTTATTAGAATAGCTACTGGGTATGCAATTGCTTCTGCTGCAATTTGGAAAAAGTTGGCAAGGAGTTTGCCTGCTGCTAGTATAGTTGGCTTAAGGTATTTTTTAGAAGTTTATATATGGTGTTGACTGAGACTGGTTTTAATGTGAAAGAGTTGATACTGTTTTGTGGTATGAGTGGTTCGGTGGTGGTAGGGGGGCACTGGGAATTTGAGAGGGCTAGAATGGTTTCTGTGAAATATTTGTTGAATTGAGTTGCAATGTTTTCAGAGTTGCTGGCAGTTGTTGGGGTGGGTGTAGTACATTTACCTGGGTGAAGATTATTTATAGCAGCCCAGCACTTTTGGGGATTATGATGATGTTTCTTTTGAATGCTATGGTAGTAGTTTTTTTAGTTTAACTGATTTCTTTGCTTTGTTTCCAAGTTGCAGAAATGATAGTTTTGAGGCTTGTGTTTTATCTTTTTGATACTGTTCCCAGGCTTTGTCTCTAGCTGTTATAGCAGGGATCTGCATTCATTGGTTAGCCAAGGTGCACAATTGGATTTTACTCTAATAGTTCTTGGGGGTGCATGGGCATTCAGTTATGTCTAGAAATGTGATAATAAAAGACTTAACAGCCTCTGCCAAGGGTTGATGTTTGAGAGCTTCAAGTCTCATGTCTGATTAGATAGGTTGGGAGATGATCACGTAAGGCATTAACAGTGTGCCAAAGGATGAGTATTTGTTGGTCTGGATGTGAGGAACTAGTCTAACACACTCTCTTGCAGTATTTTTGTTTTATCTAGTGGGTGATCTGATATGCTGAATGAATCCATAAAGTTGGATAGAATTTGTTGGATTATCATAATCAATAGACAGTCAACATTGACGTCTCCTAGGATTATTGTTTCTACAGGTATACTGCTGGATATCCATCAAACCATGTATTCTACAATGGGGAGTTTATTATGTGTGCGTACGTAGGCATCTACTATATAAATCTTTATACAGGCATTAAGTTTAATGGAGATTATAAGACATCTGCATTTCCAGTGGTTGGTATGGTAGTATGATATGAGGCTAGTTTTTAAGTATTTTTGTATATTATTGCTACTCCACCTGTTTTTCTTTTTTTTTTTTAATAGTCTATTCAGTCCAAGTATTTTAAAGCCATTAGGTAGATCTCATCTTTTATTTCTTTCTTTGGCCACGTTTCAGTGATGAAGTCTGTATTATGAGATGAAAAACACGGTGATTCATTAAGCGTTTTGCATTGTTTTTTTAGCAATAACAGCTTTACTTCAAGGTTGGACATCTGGTGATTGTTTTCGTTTCCTACAGTGCTGGTGTTGGATTATTTAGTCATATATTGTCACTGGTGCCTCCTTTATTTGGTTATTGGACCATATATAGACAATGAGCTGTTGTTTGACCACCATTTGTTGACTATTGTTAAGAAGTCCTTCTTTATAGCACAGCTTATTAGCAAGAGTACTGCATCCAAATCTAGGGAGGTGATAATTCCACTGTACACTGCACTCCTTAGGGCAATCATTGAATATAATGCTCTATTTAGCATGCACTTGTTTAAGCACCTGACTCAGTCTGAGTGAGATTTTCTCACCAAGAAAATCAAGGGACAATCCCAAAAGGTACTCTGACTATCTCAAAGACCTCTCTCTCCTCATTGTCCTACAAGCTGCTATAGGGGAGATCGCTGCCTCACCTACGGAACCATCTTTTCATACCTTTGCATATCTGTAAGTGCAATAGTGAGGATAACCTCTGCTCTAAAGACCTCAATTTCTATTGAAACTTAAACAGAATGCACTGCAGAGAAAGAGAAGTCTCACAGAGAATACCACTTCAATATAAACGCCCTCCTCTCCATGTGAGGTTTAGTACGTCTCTTACTTTATTTGAGCTCAGGCTGGATGCTTAGATGGGAAGCCCTAAGTTCACCCCTGGTTTGGCACCCTCGTCCTTTATTAATGGGGAACATGTAAAAATCTGCTCCGGGGTCATAGTTATTCATACTTACTACAAGAGGTTTTGACACAGTACGAAAGGATCATCTCACCCAGGGTTATGCAAGATTCCTGCAAAATACAGTGACCTTGGTACTAAACTACTAAGACCAGATACTCTGCAGGAATGTATGGCTTGGCTGCTAAAGATCCTTGCAGTTCAATATCACAGTAAGTACCAATGAGCCTACAAGTGATATTTTGTTGGAAAGTGCTTATAAAACAAGCACTGCAACAAACATGAACTAGTGTGCCAAGCAAATGGCAACATGAAACATCTGCAGCTCTGTTTTTTCAAGAAGCCTTAGTATAATAAGCTAGACATCCTTTATAACCAGAAGTATGACATTACTTGCTGCTCTGCCATGCTTCTAGCCCAAAGAATTAGACAGATACCCATATAGCTCTAATTTCACATTTGGCTTCAATACATGAATCATGCATAAGCAGATTTACCACTACTGCATGACATGCGAAGAGCTAACTAGATCTATGACATATCTAGACAGCTGTGTATACTCTCTCTGGCTTACTAACACTGCTAAAACACAGCAAATGATGGCAATTGGCATTCCAGCCAGTAACATCTTTCAGAAGCCTGCTAGCAATATCACCTGCATGTTACAACTGCCCACAAGTAGAATTCTCCATCAATTCTTGCAATGCATGGTACAACCACGTCTAGATATGTCACCACCATAGGCCACTACACAGGGCAGTGTTACTGTCATATAGTGGGTACCTCCGGTATCACTGATGTAGTCATCTCTAAATATGCAGTAATATGAGCACCCAGCACTGGGGAATGCTGCCTCCTTGTACAACAGAAACAGGTTCCAGTCCCTCAGTGTTAGGTGTTACATGATTATGACCAGCAGCTAGACACCAAAAATGATGCTAGCATATGGTACAATTGTGGCCAGAACATACACCAGAGTGGCAGGATAGCACAAGGACACTTGTTGGGGGATGTCATACTGAATCTAGGCATGGGATACTCATACCACTATACAGGCCAGAAGCCAGGCACAGCAGGCTTCGTATATCATCACTGGTAATCCAACAATTGAGGTAACTAACATGGCTGGAGCAGAGCACAACACGACTTTATTAAAATAAAATAGTTAATGGTTAAGCTCTTTCACTTCTGTTCAAGATGCTTCAGACATACTAAATATACTGGTAGCAGTAATTTAAATGCATTAAAAACTTTGCAATTAACTAATTATCCAATCATCTCATACAGTAATGAAAGAAGGAATGGACTTCAAATAACTTCAAACTAAGCTGCTCTGATATACTCTATATAAACATATATAACAATTCATATATGTTTGAAGTTGTTTCCTTACATGACATACATGTTTATACATATATTTTAAAAATATATTTAAAAAATATAAGCTTATACATATTTTAAAAACATATAAAACATTATCATAATAGAAACATGATAAAACAACATATCAACGTGGGTGCAGCAAAAACCAGTTAAAAGCAATTTCCAATTCTCACCGTAAACAACCTGAAGACAAAACAGTGCATCAAAACAAAACAGCACAATTATGATCACCTATTGCTTAACAATGTGGGGACCAGAGACAGGGTCACCATAGAGGTTTGAATGAGATTATGTGCCAGGGGTCTATCTGTTAAGAAGGGCTTCAAAGATACTGTATCATTCAAGCCATATCCTTTGTCGGCTTGTAATCTAATCACCCATCTCATCTCATGTTTCTCTGTAAAGTTCTTATAAATTGCCTAACCTAGCGTTCCTGTTCACCAGCTCTAAAACTAGACATGTGAATTTATGGGATAGGACATTACTGAGGACATGTCTGGCTAAATCATTACTTTTATCCTCTTTGTTAATAGCATATATAAGCTCCCTCACTCGTTCCCTTAGTGTCCGATTCATCTTGCCTACATAAAAGTCAGGACACTTCAAACACGGTGCTAAATAAACTAGATATCTAGTCTTGCAAATGGCATAATGCTTAAATTCATACACTTTGTAGGTAGTTGGATGCATGAATTTATTGCTATTTGCCATATACTTGCAGTGGGTGCAATTCCTGCTACCAAATGTCCCTGTCCTCATTGATTGAATCCTCTGTCCCTTACCTGGAGTTTCAATATTTATCAAAGACATACACACCTCTAGGCAGGTTAAACAGTATGACACAGAGGAGACACTCCAGGTACTTAACTATTGACAAAACATCTATTCAAATTATAGCTAGCAACAGACCTCCAGCCATGACTCAGGAGGCCCACTCCACCTATCTGGACTTACTTGAATCCATCAAGATTCAACCCCCTACCCTGATTCTGGGCGACTAACTACCCAACCCTAGAGTGGAAGATCTATTCTATCACAAACAAGAATGCCCAGAGATTCCTCGACTTTGTCATTGACAATGCATTGGATCAGCTGGTCGGCACCCCCACAAGAGGTGAAAATATTCTGGACCTGATACTAACCAACATGAGTAGCCACTGTAGCACCCCTACAGTGTCATCCTCCTTGGTAAGATCTGACCATAAAGCAATCACTTTCAAAGTCACCATCTCCCCTGACCCCCCCTTGCCAGGGTCGAAAAATAAAACTTTTCAAATCTGACTACAACCTCCTGAGAGCAGATATAAGCAGCTTTACAGACGCCATCCCTTCAGTTGAATCAGGCACTAATGTCCAAGGCTACACCAAAAAGCTATAAGAGTTCCTATATAGCTGCATGGACTCAGCAATACGTGACATGACCAAATCATCTTTCTCAAGGAAGAGTAAACATGTCTGGTGGACAGGAGCAATAAACAGACTCTATAATAAAAGAAAACAATTGCTGCCCAGAACCAAGAAGTAGCAGGTGCCAAGTTGGAAGCAATCTCTCCTTCGTTCTGAATAAGCAAATAAGGTCACTGGTGAAATCCTCCAAGGCTAACTTCAAGTCCAAATTGGCCACATCCACTAAGGACAATCACAAGGCCTTCTTCACATATGTCTGCAATCTCAAAGGTAACTCCTAAATCTGTTCTAAATTGATGGTCAAGAATACCACATACACAAACGCCATAGATGTAGCCAACCTGCTAGCAGACAAGTTCAGTGAAATCTTCACCCCCCGTCCCCCCATCAGTAAACCAGGACATCCCCAGCACCTGCCCTCCTCCCCTTATCAGGAAGCAGGTTAATGCCCCCTCAAAGGCAAAAAATACAGCCTCACTGGGACCCGACAACATCCCTGGCTGTCTCCTACATGAACTCGGGCAAGAGCTCTCAGCACCACTAGGCACCCTATTTCAACCAAAGCCTGCTTTGTCTCAGCAGAATGGAGGACAGCCACTTTCATCCCTCTGTACAAAGGTGGATCTTCCACTGACCCAGGCAATTAAAGGCCAATCAGCCTAACTAGCCTGATCTGCAAGGACATGGAACACATTATCATAGACCTTATAAACAAGGACATTGGCAACCTCCAAATGCTTGATCGCCCATAGTTTGGTTTTGTCAAAGGGAGATCATGGCTATTAAACTTGGTCGCCTTCTTTGAAACAGTCACCAAAGCCATGGATGTGGGTAAGACAGTGCACACAGCCTACCTTGACCTAGCCAAAGCCTTTGACAATATTTCCCACTCAGGCATAATAGATAAACTCTCCCAGCTAGGCATTAACCCATATGTTACCAGATCGGTAGCTAACTGGCTCACTGACAGAACCCACTCAGTCAAAATAGGGGAAACCAACTCTAGTAGTAAACCTGTAACAAGCGACGTACCCCAGAGATTGGTTTGGGGCCTCTACTGTTTGGGATATACTTTTCTGAGGTGCAAGTCAAAACCAGTGGTCTGTGGCTGACCACGTTTGCAGATGACTGCAAGCTGGGCAGTATCATAAATTCCCCTAGTGATGTGAACATCCTCCTAGAGGGCCTTAACCAAACTAATGACTGGTGCCAGAAGCATGGCCTCAAACTGAATGCCAAGAAATGCATCATTATCCCCTTTGGGGAAAATGGTGCCCCCATTAATTATCACATTAATAACAATACAGTAAGAATGCAATCAGTTGTGACGGACTTGGGCACCCAGGTTGATAGCAACCTGACTTTTGACCACCATGTTGCATCCGTTGTACGGAAGGCTTTCTACATGGCCCATCTTATAAGCAAGGGTATTTCATCCAGGAGCAAGGAGGTCATAACATCCCTGTACCCCTCCCTTATCAGACCCATTATTGAGTACAATTCCCCCTTTGGCATGTACCTTGCCAAGCACATGCAGTAGTTGGAGAGACCACAGAGGTTCCTGACCAGGAAAATCCAGGGTCTCAAATACCTATGCTATACAGATAGGCTAAAAGCCCTGTCCCTGTACTCAGTCTCATACAGACTGTTCAGAAGTGATCAGTGTCTGGCATAAAAGGCTGTCTCAGACTCAACCATGATGGAGTTGCTGCATATCCATAAGTCAAACTCCACTCGCACAACCCACGAGCAAGGTCTCAACCTAGTCTGTGACATAAATAGAACTTACTGGTGTTATATATTTGTGTCCCAATGAATCCTCTATCTGTGGAATAGACTTCCTCTCCATGTCAAGCAGAGTACTTCTCTAGCCCTCTTTAAGAGGAACCTGGATGACTGGATGGGAAACAGAAAATATACCCCTGGGATCCCACCTGTGTCCCTGCTGGACAGAGAAAACAGGTGCTAAATTTGTGGGGATATGGGTGAAATTCTTGGCTAGGCTTATAAAGGTCTCTGGGCCAATAGCCTTGTATTGTCCTGTGAAGCCAAGAACAGCTATTGCCACTCTTTTCCTGCACACACAGTGCTTGTATCCATATAAACTGCAGCCACTACTCAAATGTGTTGTAGAAGAATGCAGAAGTGAATCATTGGTGTCCAAGCACTTGGTCTTTCTCCACGGCTGTGTGAGCATCTAGTCTGTATATTACGGTGTCAGCAAACTTAGCTACTCTAATTAAAAGCTCTGTCCCTCTACTCGGTGCAATATACACATATATGCTGTTCAATATTTGTGGTCATAATGGGTGAGCCTTTGTTGTGTTGGCTTAAATCCATATCACACTAATTTACTAATTGGGAGTTCAGGTCAGTAATGAGGATGCCCCAGAGAAAACAGGCATTCCCCAACTTATTTTGACTTTTTTTTTATTTTGCCTTACCATGCATGGTGGTTATGCTGTAATGTCATTCTGATGTGAACCGTGAATGTCCATCCATGGCATTCACACTGGCAATGTCTTTAGGACAACTGCTGTTCCATTCACTATGGTCACCTCTGTCTAAGCAGAACAGCCTGGTCTGTCTGGAATTTAGATCAAATGTGTTCTCCTCCTCCTTCCACTTAGCTACCCTAGCAATCATCCTGTTATGAAAAAATGCCATGATGTAGCTCTACAAATGTTAATAAATGGAATCCATAGATATAACTCAATACACACAACAGTCATACACACATGATGGGATGCTCACTTAATGCAAATGTATCTCACCCAGTACAAGTAGCCATGATACACAGCTTTGATGAGATTTAAATCAGTGCCTGCGTACGTTGTTAATGAGAACCCATAAGAGTTTGCTTTTTTCTGAATCCTGCACTATATAATGTGACTAACATTGGAATCAATATGAGAAATGTATTAGATCATACCACATGCCACTCAGTTTGCTTGTGGCCTAATGGCTGATCAGCTGTAAACAACAATGTCCAGCACGAGGGTAAGTCATACCATTCGCCTAACCTGACACTGTCTGCACAAGTACTTCACTGGACCTTTTCAGCAGCACAGCCACACATGTAAAAACCCATATGAATAAATTCAGGACTGCTATATGCACATGCTGCTGACCAAGCAAGCTACAAATATCATTCAGTGCATCTTTCAGACTGCAGGAAGGGAATGAAGTTGAAGTTGGATAAGTCTTGCATCACAAATGTGCAACATAAATTACTTACATTGTCATGGTAACAGTGTGTGTGGTTACAGCTGTGGTATTGTGTACTGTTTCTGTGTAGCTGCCCAGAGCTTTTACTGTATATTAACAGGGCAATCTACGCCAACAAATAAAACAAGGATGAAGTATAGACTTGTATTGCAGTGCATACCCCTTCTCTGAACAGGCTTCCTATCCGAAACAGGCAGTGTGACACCGTCTGCCTTTAAAAAGGAGCTTGACAACTTAATGGGTATTCATAAGTCCACACCTGGTATCACCAGCCCAGATCTCCTTGAAAAGAGAGGCAAGGTTTAATGACGGTACTGGCATTGCAGAATTAGTCTCTTTGCTCAGATGCTTTGTTACTCCGAAGAATATATGCTTGAACTCTAAAGGAGTATGCTGGATTTCTCTAACAAGAATGCATACTGTACTAGGAGGCCATAGTGACACACATCACTACACAATTCCAAAATGTTCTATAAACAAAAATGACCTTTCTGTATATGGCTTACATGGCAATTGAGGCATGCAGAGGTATGCATTGTGTTGCTCCTCCTATCTGATATACACACACATATTTGTTAGTGGTTTAGTACGACTGACTTATGTACAGTAACAGTAAAGGATAGAATTTCAACCTTTTACCACGTTCATAAGTATAACTGGCAGTTATGTTAAAGTATGTAGTCTGAAGTGGTATGTCATGCATGCATACATGCTTACACCATTTTGAAGTTGACACCAAAAGTTCAGAAAAATAGGCATCAAACTTCACATCTTATACATGATAAAGGCATCAGCAAGGGCAAACTTGACATAGGTTCATAGTAGGTTACTAGGCTAGCAGCCCTAGAGTCTTTACAAGCCTAGCCATGTTAATCCCAAGTATTCCCATTTGTTCTTTTTGGATATTTCGCAGAATGAATTTATGAACCAAGCAGGTCTGCTATCAACACCAGCTAGCCCTGTCCATGAGGGACATGGGTGCCATCCATGGATCAAATTTGCAGTCTCCCATCCAATTATCTAGATTACGTTGGAATAGGGTCAGTGAGGACCTCTGTTTTACATCAATAAGAAGTCTATTTCAGAGAAGTAGCGGTCTCTGGGAGAAGCATCTCTCTCTCCAGCATGTTCTGTTAATGTCACAAGCTAAGCTGAGATCCCTGGAGTGAGTGACATTTGTGCCATTTGATTTGCAGATGTGCATTTCCATTAGGGCAGGGTCAGAGATTGCCCTAAAGGTCAGGCACAACCCATCTCTCAGCAGCCTATAATGTACAGAGTAAAGTGACAGGGCTTACAGACTTGTTCACATAGATCATGGTTCGAGTCCCTGTATTTTCTTAGTGAGGAACCTTTAGTGTGTCTCCAACTGCTACAGGTATCTGGTGAAGTACATGCAAAAGGATGGATTATACTCTATTAGTGGTCTGATGAGGGTCAAGTACAGTGGAGATATAACATCCCTGACCTGGATGATATACCCTTGTGTATGAGGTGCACGACATAGAAGGCTTTCCTTACCACAGTGGAAACTTGGTGGTCAAAGTTCAGATTATCAACCTGTGTTCCCAAGTCTTGCAGCACTGGGTTGGAACTTGGGGGGGGGGTGTCAATACTGTAATTTGTAGGGAATTCCATTTTACCAAAGGTACTAATAATAATGCACTTTTTTTGCAGTTAATTTTAGACCATGGCTTTGGCACCAATCATTTGTTTGCGTTTGCCCATCTTGTAAAATACTGACATCATTGGGGGACTCAATGATTGCTCCCAGTTTACAGTCATCAGCTTTGGCCTGGACTTCTGAGAAATAGAAGCCAAAAGTAACGGGCCCAGCACAGACCCCCTGTGGTACTCCATTAGTGATGGGTCTACTGTGGAGGTGGAGTCACCAACTTTGACAGTGTGTGTTCTGTCGGTGAACCAATAAGCTACCCATCTAGTAATGCAAGGGTTAATCCCTAGCTGGGAGAGCTTCTCAACAATGCCAGATTGAGGAATTTGTGTCAAAAGCCTTGGCAAGGTCGAGATAGCCTGTGTGCACTGTATTACCTTCATCCATGGCTTTGCAAAGTAGTCTACCAGGTACAATAAGCATGTTTTACCCTTCAAGCCAAACTGGGTTGGGTCCAGCATTTGGAAGTCACCTATGTCCTTGCTGATAAGGTCCATAATTCGTTTGATGGCCTTGCAGATGAGGCTGGTTAGACTTATCAGTCTGTAGCTACCAGGGTGAGTTAATGGCCCTACCCTTTGTGTAGAGGGATTACTGTTTCTGTTCTCCATTCTGCAGGAATATAGCCAGTTCTCAAGCTATGATAAGAGAGAACACCAAGTGGGTCCATTAGGTCTTGTTTTAGATCGTTTAGTAAATAACCTGGGATAATATCTGGTCCCACAGAGGCCATGTTTTTGGCCTTGCTGAGCGCAAAGATGACCTGATCTCTAGAGATACTAGGCAGAGGGCTTGTGTCAGGTATGCTTTGGCATATGGTAGGTGGGGATGGGGGGGGGGGGTGAAGTTTGCGCTGAATCTGTCAGTGAGCAGGTTGGCGATTCTTCCTGTGTAGTACGCGTGATCCCATCTACAACCAGTTCGGCACATAGCTGGGCATTCCCTTTTAGACTTTGAAGGTAGTTAAAAAAATGTCTTATGATTTTCCTTGGTGAGGGATGCGATTTTAGTTTCATAATTTGCTTTAGAAGACTTTACAAGATTTCTGGTTTTCTTGTTTAGGCTTAGGAGGAACTCTTCCTCTGCAGAGTGATAGCACTCTTGCTTTTGGACAGCAGTTTCTTTCCTTTGTTACATAATCTGTTTATACCTGAAGCCCACCACGGTGGCTTGTTTTTATGGGAAGACCTGGTCTTGATCCTGTCACGCACAGCAAAGTTTATGCAGGGTATTTGCATACATTTCTGTATAGTGATCACTGATGTCTGTGATTGCAAGTGATATAAAAAACTTCATACCATCACTTAGTAGGCTGCAGTTAGCTTTGGTAAAGTTTTTTTTTATAATTTTTTCTTCCTGTGAGGGTGTCCATTCCAGTAATTACTTCAAACAAGGCTGAACTGTGGTCTGACTTAACCAGGGAGGGCATCACTCATGGGGAAGTACAGTGACCCCCCACCCCCATGTTGGTGAGTACTATGTCCAGAACATTAGAGCCCCTAGTGGGGGTGCAGACTATCTGTTCCACAGCATTTGTGTTAAAGTCCAGTAACCTCTGGGTGAGCGTGTTTTTTCTCATGTATGTCCCCTAGTCTATGGAAGGATAGTTGAAATCTCCCATGACTAAGGTGTTAGGGCTGTATGGTGAGGGATTCCAGTAGATCGTGATAGGTGATCTGCTTATCCTGGTTCATGTTGGGGGATCTGTAGCTAGCAATTATGTGGTATCGTACTTTCCCAATACTTAATTTGACATGGAGTAGTTCGAGAGAGTCATGGTGTTTGACCAGTCTCAAAGTGTATATGGTTATAATGAAGATGGATACACTTTCACCTTTGGTTCCTTCACACTCATTTTGAGGTATGAACATATAGAAGGCATTGTAGCCTTGCATGACAGGGGTGCTCTCAGCAGCCTTGAACCATGTCTCGGTAACTGCACAGATATCAGCATCCTCCAAGGGGAGGAGTGTTTCTAAGGAGTGCAGTTTTCTGTTTCAACTCCTAGTATCCTGAATTTGTCTCAATTAGATTTTATGTTGAAACATTTTTTGTTTTGATGTTGCCTAAAAAAGGTACTATGAGGGAGGCAAGAGCCTCCTTATTCAGCATTTCAATTCTGTCTGCCACATCACATTATGGTGGTGCTACCAATCAGAGCACAGAGTGCAGATAGAGACATTCAGTGAACATTGCACTGGAGTAAATGGTCAGTAGACAGAACTGTGAGTGAGCACATAATGTTGCTTTGTATATCATACACAGGCCTGACTAGCTCTCTCCAACTGTAACAGTACTTGCTGCAGCAACCATATTGGGAGGATGATTCAGAAATTAATCTGAGACAGATTGGTCAGCCTTCTGTGCACATAAGGCATGGTCCTCACACAGACATTGATTAATGAGTGACTGAGTAATGGCCATAATGTGTGACAGCATCACAATGGTAGAATTCAATACACAATACAGGAGCTGTTGCTAGGGAACAGGTGTGCACCACTGATTGCCTTTGGAATTTTTCTCATATTCCATGTGTTTGGCTCATCCAGATACACAAGGAAATATGATGGATGTGTCAGCACTGGTATCAGATTATATAGAGTGCTCAGACTATCTCATAATGTTTATATTGATAGAGTATTGTTTTACAAGCAAGGAATGGCCTAACACATTTCATTTTTGGAAAATGTCTGCATTCAATTAGTCAGGTGATGACGGAGTAAACTGGGGGTGGAGTTCATCTCAGATATTGATTAATGATGCTGAGAAGGGCACGCTACATCAAACTGACATCACTCTAACACTTTAAAATGTGACATCATTTAATTTGATGCAACATACAGCGTGGTTCATGACATCACACACACACACACACACACATACACAAATGTAGCCAACACCAATGCAGATTCCATTGTCGTACAAGACTGTTTTCAGTGCAAAAATATATGCTTACTTGTTACAAACAGAATAAACAGAATATCGTGATGAAGCCTCTTTACTAACAATATCAAAGGTTTGTGGCAATATGATGACTTGTTTGTATATTACTGGATAACTAAAGTCAACAAAGTTACATCTCATCTAGTTAAAACAGAAGGAACAGTAGTAATGACAAATCACCGGGAGTGGATAAATTTGGCATTCATGACAATCATACCAATCATACAGTAGCTAGTAGTATCATACACAGGGCATTTAAAAACAGTTTGTTACAGTTTAGAGACTTACCTTTTGCACCAGATCACGCAGTGTCTGCGGTGTTGTAAAGCACTTTCCTCATTTTAATTCATAAAATATCGGTCCCAGTTTGTAAAATATATTTTTTTCTGCATTGACACAAGTTGGCCTTTATCGCTTGTGATGTCTTTGCAAGAATAGCACAACAATGCATCCGTAGATTGTAATAAACGTACCACTGGACATCTGCGGAGGCACGCCCACTAAAGTTAGTGGACACATCCCTAAGCTATTCCTATAGTAGCATTGATTAGGACTAAATACATTTATTTGGACCATGTAACAAAACTTGCAACGCTTTTTTTTCAATTTAAAAACAGCTCAGGTAAATAAGGATGCGGGGGATGTACTGGAACACTTCAGTCACTGTATGCCACGATGCATAAATAGACTGTAGTACAGCACTTTAAAAACATCCTTTGCAGGGAGGCCTTATTCCCACACAAGTGTGTCTGCAAACAAGAGATTTCAATGGATGTGGACAAGAGAGTATTCTGTGCGTGCACACTGCATTATGTAGGTTTGCAAACATTTAACTAGATTACCTTTGTGTCGATGCATTGGCATGTAACAGAGTTAATTTTCTGTTCTATACTAGGTTTGTATTCCAAATGTATACTTATGCAAATTTCTGCATGCACTGAGAACTATTACTGCACAGGTTTAAGTGCATTTTTTTTATTTTACAGTTCTGATGACACCCAGCATTTTAATGGTGGCAAATTTGAGTTCATACAGTAAGCTGAATTGCACTACTGTAAATTTACCACAGCTGACGAACCCAGTTTAAACAAATATTTCTTAATTTTCAGTTTCATTTACAGGAACAGTATAAATAACATTGCATACTTTCTATGATGACTGTTGTGAAACTGTACACAGCTATAAATTAAAAATGTATCTGTATTAAAAGAAAATTAATTCTTTAATAACATAAAACAGCAAAGCCAATGGCATACATTACAGCAAAAACTCTCACAGCATCACTGTCAATTTCTTGCACTACTTTATCTAGGGCTGAGGCAAAGCACCTTTGGTGTTACATTTGTGAAAGTTAATATGCAAAGTACACACTGACAATCTTCCTTCTGAAATAGATTTTAACAAGCATTTCATACAGACATCTCAAACTGTAGCCTGGGGAAGTGCCTTACAAACAAAGTAATTTGTCCGAGATCACCTCACATGTAAGATGCCAACTTACTGCATGCATCTTCAAAAGCAAAGGTCACAAAAAAAAAATAAATAAAAAAGCATTGACCAAAATACAGTGTAACAAAAAATCCTAAGTATGCCACAGGTTTAAAGGCGCTTTCTTTAAGAAACATTCTGCTTAAAATGGCAAATCTGCCAAGTTGCGAGGACAGACATAGCTGCAGGCTTCATGCTGAGAATAACATATCTTAGGGGAGACGAGGAGGTATTGCTTCAGCTTCCTTCACCTGCCAGCTACTATCTTCAACAATGCCATTTGCATTTGGAGTGGAGGTCCCTGAGGTGGGGGAGGCATGTGAAATATACCTCATCAGGAGTCATCATGTCGCCCAAATGCCCTTCAGATGAAGGTGACAACAGGACACAGAATGCACAGTGACTACTGCTCAAAATGTCTTTTCCTTGCTGCATGCATCTGTGATCACTATATGTGAAAGCTTTTACAATGATTTAGTTTAAACCAACAGTAATGTTGTTTAAAAGCTGAGACATTTAGTGTGTGAACCACCCGCAGAGAGAAATACACAAAGAGATGGCTTTTTTCAAATTAGGGTTTTAATTGAGAATTCTTCATTGCTCACTCTTCATCAAAACAAAAACATTATACAATGCAAATGTACCAGCTGTTCTCAAAGAACTCAACTGAGAACAATAGTAATGATTCAAAGGAATATAAGAAATGCAAGATACTGTACTCCTTTGCATCATATATAGCGTAGGCGAATCATTCAAGAACAGGTTCATAAGAACAGAAAGCGTGATGAAAGACAGTAACCTGTGCTGGATTGCTACTCATTTGTATGTAAATCCTTTAAAGAGGAAATGACAGCCTGCTAAATCCATAAAACAATAAGAGAGTTCTTATCTGCCTCAAATTCAGCTGGAAGTAGCATTTCTTTCTAAAGGATATTACCGCTAAAATAGTACCCATTTCTGAAAAAAATGGTTTATGATGTGTTTTTCTTTGTTATGCACAGCCATGCAGTATTGGTTTCTAACTGCCTTGCAAATACGCAATGAGTGATTTATCCTTGTGATAACCTAGAATAGAAACAAATACAATGTTCAAAATCAGGTCAGTATGGCAGCAGTGGGAGTTAAAAATAACCAGCTCACAAAAAATTGTTAAAAAACACTCAGATATACATACAAAATCATTGCATAAAAATAAAAAGCAAATATAGCTGTTTGCTTAAAATGTTAGCAAAAATTAAGTCTCAGTTACATGTTATATTACTACAACAAAAGTAAATTTCTGAACAGCAGTAAAATATTGGGCTGTGACATGGTCATAAATTGGATTAATAATGTAGAAAAGAGACAGTAAGAACAAACAGGTGACAGTGTATATACGAGATTGGATAAAAACACTGCAAGACTGAGACCGGTTTATCATGTAAACATAGCGCTTAATGAATTTTGGCATGACAAAGCTGTGTGCAGCTTTTAGAGTGTTTGAAATGTAATTATCCCAAGGACATTCCCTGCTTCAGCTACCATTTAACGCTTAAATCTATTTTAGTAACAAAGATTATTTTGTATTAATGCAAAGCAATAAATTAAAAACATATAGAGTATAAATGTTCCTAATTATTGTATCAAAATGGATGACCCACTATCTCAATGTGTTTACCTTATGCACAAATGGAGTATATTGCCTAGCTCCTTGGCATAGAAATAGAAAGCCCTGATTACAGACCATATGACTTGGATTTGACTAGTAACCAAGGAACCGGAGGAGCTGATCAGGCGAGGTGGTGGTGAGTGGATAACACAGGCTCACCCATCCTAGGAGAGGGGCCTGATCAGCAGCACTGGTAACACCTAGTAGTGGTTTTGTGAAATTCACCAAGTGCATTGACGTGACATTGGTCGACCAAGCAGGACTTCATACTTTAGCTAGACTGTAATTCTTGCTTAAAATCATGCACTTGTCACTGAGATGGCACTGCAGACCCTACTTTCATGGTATGCACATCAGTCCACCAAGGGGAAAGGAGTTAACAATGCGAGTGAAAATCTCATATCTGAATAAGGATGAATTCTCACAAATCCCAACAATCACCACGAGTACCTGTTGTCTCTGGAGACCAGGGAGCGGCAGGATGAATGGATCAGACAGGGAGTAAGAGCTTGACAGTCATGGAAGCCTCAGAGGGTCAAAAAAAGAGATGCAAGAAAAAACAAAGCAAGAATATTGGTGATAAAGGTTGGGTACATAAAGCATACAAATTACGGTCTCCCAGTATAAAATGTTTATCAACTATTATACAGAAGAAAAGGAAGCATTTTTAGAGAATATACTAAACCCTGCAAGTTATATGGGAAACGTTAACTCAGGGGTAAATTTATTGACAGACCAAAGAAAAGAAACCCTTGAACTGGTAGGAAATAATAAACTTCCATTTTTTGCATTTATATCTAAAAGGCACAGTGCTACTGTAGATCGCTACGTAATCAAGGTAAAATACAGAGATGAGGGAACACTTACAAGATTTAGAAATCTCCTAAGATTAAATAAATTGCCAAAAGAAGGACCAAAGAACACTAATTTCTGTATAGTCTTCTTTTCTTTGGGCACCACTACCATTAACAGGTACGAAATATAGGAAAATGTTAATTGTTCTAACAATGAGCAAGAGGAATACATGTTAAATCAGGGATAAAAAACCCAATTAATGATGCAATTAAAAGATGCAGAAAGGACTTTGAATGAAATGCTGTAATAACTAATTAAGCAAATGGCCATAACAGATGAGGTATTTTTTGATAGCATTTCTATAAACAGGATAATAATGTAATACTAGTTGTTACTATCTGTAGAATTAAACATCTAATGAATCCTCCTCCAATGGAGATTAAACAGATGATTGTGCCTATCATGCTGGTCTTACATGAGAACTTCAACAACATGTGTAGGAGTCAAAGGACCTGAAGGGATGATGTTTAGGTTATACATTATACATAACCACTGTATGAATTGATGTACAAAGCAGAGTGCAAAATGTAGTTGCACACACTTCACACATTAGAATAATGCCTTGTAAGAATTGCTCTAATAGGCACACATCACCCTTATCCCTGTGTACTGGAGAAGTGTTTCACAGCACATCACTATTGCGTTGTGTCATGTGTGTTGTGTTTTTACGTGTATTTAACATATTTAAACATTTGATACTATCAAGGACATGTTACATTTCATGTCATTCCATAATATTTACAAAAACTCCACTTTGCCTGACCCTTTTCGATAACTTTATGCAGACATTCTTTTGTAAGAATAATGGTATCCTGCGTATTTTGTCTTGCCTCCCAATCCAATTTTTGTAAACTGGTTATAGTAATGGCCACATTGCATCTTCAAACAACATATGTAAATAAAGTTATGCTGCCAGAACTGCCACTGCAATACCAATGGTAGTGTCTGTTGTGCATATTGTGATGTCAATCACCCAGTGCTCCTTACTACTAGAGCGAAGCATTCTGCCACCTGCATGGAAATGTCAGGAACATAGCACATCACCCAATGAATACCACAATGTAGATTTTTCACATTACTGATATTATTTATGAGTTATGTTTTAAGGTGCTAGAACTGTATGCTTTTGTGTACCCATTAACACATGTAAAGTCCACGCACACTGCAATCAATCTGAAAGATGTGGGTAAATTCTGATGTAAGATGGGTCCACATTGGTCACATCTGTTCACACCACACTGGATCCAAGTAATATCACTGTGCAGTTCTGAAGGACACAATAAAATAAGTAGCGGTGCACATTATGGGATGCCTAATATATTAGTACTGAAGCACAATGCCAGGTCTGCATAGCCTGATTCCACGCTTGTCACTGCAAGATAGTAGCAGCATATTGTCCAACCTGTATGACTACTTGAAACTTCTTTAGTACAATGTTCTGTGTGGACAATGAGAATTATCACTCTCATATTGGAAGAGGTATGCCTTTTATCTTGCTGTCCAAGTAACTATTGAGTAGTATTTCCTGTTAAAGTAAATCCACATCCAAACAATTTTGGTTACCGTTCCTTGTAAACTTGTACGATTTTAATGTTTTGGGCCTGAATCATGGCCAAAATATTCCTTAATGAATCAACCACAGGATTTCCCAAAAAAATGCTACGTCTGCTGTTGTCATCCATCAAACTCCTTGCTGGTGAAGATTGTGGTGGCAGAAACCTGGGCATGACACATGACAGACCAGATTTCTCTGTCTTCATCAGTATCTCGTATCATTTCTTACTTTCTGTATACAAGTATATTTTTACCATGCACATTATCTAATGCTTAATTTTTTGATAATGTGCAGTGTGTGATGATTCTAGGAGGTGTGTGTGTCTGCAAACAAATGTTTTTTTTCAGGTTTGGGTAATCCAAGGGCTAGGGTACGGGATAGCGCTTGTTGCATGAGTGTGTTTTGTAGTGCTAGTGTGGGTCTCTAGGTTATAGGGTTAGAGTTAGGGTTAAGTTGCTTAATAGCATGAATGGTATATATGTGAGGCAGTGTGCATGTGTATGTCTTTCACCTGTCTTGATCAGTAATACCAAAACTACTTTGCCTAAGACTAGGACAACATGTTTGACTGGGGTTAGGTGTATGTCTAGCACACAAGTATGGTGAGACAGGGGGGGGTGAAGCCCCTCTGTACACCTTACTCATGAGCAAGAACACTAACTCTGTCCCTAACTCCAGCCCATCAGGGCATATTACTCTACTAAAAACCCTTTCCCTAAGAGTATCACTGTTCAGCAAAATAGATCTGTCTGATTCTAGTTTTTTTTTTCCTTTGTGCATTCGGTTTTCACTTTTTCTGATTTAAACTGACCAGCAGAAATTATGTTTTGAATGATATTTCAGTACATTGACAAATGGAAATATACAGATGTATTTGAACATGTACATTTACTGACATATGCAAACATATGCATCGGTGTATATAAATAAGGGTATTCTAATATTTGTATCAATTGGTTTTAATAATTTCTATCTTTAATGTCTTCCTTTACCCATTCATTAAATACATTAGCACATCCATTTGGTCTTCCATAAACTGAAGGCAATCTCTTCAACCACAGCCCGAGTACTGGTTTTGTCCCTGCTGAATAGAAAATAGCAATCATCATTCCCCTTCATGAAGGGGGTACAGCAACAGACCCTGGGAGCTACAGACTCATAAGCTTAATCAGCCTTATCTGTAAGGCCATGGAACAAATCATTATGGACCTTATAAATAAGGATGTAGGTGATCTCCAAACCCTTGATCCGACACAGTTTGGCTTTGTCAAAGGTGGGCCATGCCTGTTAAACCTGGTCAACTTCTTCAAAAACATCACCAGAGCCACAGACAAAGGCAAATCTGCACATACAACCTACACTGACTTAGCCTAAGGCCTTTGACATAATTCCACATTTGGGCATCATTGATAAACTCTCCCAGTTGAATATCAACACTTATGTCGTTAGGTGGGTTGTTAACTGGATCACCAACAGATCACACTCAGTCAAAATTGGGGACTTTACCTCAACCAGCAGACCTGTCACCAGTAGAGATCCACAGGGGGTCAGTACTGGGGCCCCCTATTGTTTGCAATATACTTCTGAGAAGTTCAGGCCAAAACAGAGGAACTGTTGCTGACTAAGTCTGCAGACGACTGCAAATTAGGTGCGATCATTGAATCCCTAAACAATGTCAATACACATCAAGAGGGACTTGCACAAACCAATGATTGATGCCAAAGCCATGGACTCGTACTCAATGCTAAAAAATACATCATCATCCCCTTTGGTAGAAACAATATCCCTGCAGACTATCATATAAATAATAATACTCTAAGTAACAACTCGGTAGTGAAAAACTTGGGAACACAAGTCAACTGTAGCCTAAACTTTGGCCAGCATGTGTCTACTGTGATAAGGAAGGCATTTTACGTTGCACACCTCATTAGCAAAGGCATTGCCTCAAGCGAAACAGGTCATAATGCCCCTGTACTCAACCCGCATCAGGCCAATAATGGAGTACAATACTTTTGGTATGTACCTTACCAGGCACCTGCAGCAACTTGAGAGACCTCAGAAATTTTGAACAAAGAAAATTCAGGGTCTCCAGCACATGTCATACACTGACAAACTGAAGTCACAGTCGCTGTACTCAGTGTACAGACTACTTAGAAGAGACTTGTGTCTGGCCTACAGGACAATTTTGGATCCAAACCTAATGGAAATGCTGCAAATCCACAAGTCAAATGGGACAAGAGTCACCTGATCCAGGGACCTTAACCTGGCCTGTGACATAAACAGGACCTGCTGGAGAGACAGAGGTTGCCACTCCTCTGGAATAGGCTATTAATTCACATCAAACAAAGCCCCTCTATGATCCTGTTTATATGTAGCCTGGATGACTGGATAGGAAACCATAAATTCCTGCCGGGGATTTCACCTATGACCCTTCTAGATATGGGCAGTCATTGCTAAACAAGATCTCGAGTTTAGGCACGATCCTTTATATTGGGTTTCACTAGTACTATATCGGGTATACATGGCTACGCTTATGAAGACATTCAGGTCAATAGCCCAGTAACCACCTATGAACCTATTAAAATTTTAATATAACCCAGCACCATCAACTTCCAAGAACACTAACTTCAATTATTTCTTTGTCTTGGGTCATCTGTAATGGCCTTCTAACATTTTTCGTCATCAGCTATACCCTCCTACTGACAGTTTATCCTTTACACATTACAGTCATGTGGTCTTCTACTTCATAAATCATTTCATCCTTACTATTTTTTCTCCTCCATCTATTTTCTCAATGGTTTGGTTAAAATTCCCCAATCACATTTTCTCAAGAGTATCAATAAATGTGGCATAACTTTTGATAAGGTACTCTTTTTGTCAACAGTCACTGAAGCATAACCTAAAAGTTCTCAACTTGCAGCCATTTCTATTTTTTTACCAGGACTAGAATTCTTGCATTCTTCTCTTCCAGAATTCCAAGAAAATTTCCTTTCAATATTCATCTAAATCTTTCACTCTTGTGTCTATACAGGTATCTTACCATCAAGCATTATAACTTTATCCATTTCCTGTAATGTTGGTAAAAACAGTACACCTTCATATCTCATTGATATACTATTCCCATTTACGGACACACCTACAGTAATTTTTCTTATCAACCTCAATTTCCTATTTCTTTTTGTCTCTTTCTGCCCTTAAAAATTCCCCTACCCTACTTCTGCAAATTCTCCTACCCTAACCTTTCAGTTTCCTCATCATCATAATTCTAACTAGTCACAAATGCCGTCACGTTCTCCTCATAATGGGGTGCATCTTGTTTGTGCTTTTACATTTTTTTTACATTTTGCATTTCTGATGACATAATTAATTTCAATAATTTAATATTATATTTATAAACAGTCCATCCAGTGATGTCTTTCATTTCCAAAAAATGGACATTTAACCATACTTTTCTATATCCTCTTTTACCACAGTATTGACAACTTCATTTGGTGCAATTCACAATTAAATTTGTTTGGTGCAATTCACAATTAAATTTGTTTAAACACGATGCTAATAACAAGTCCATGGCTGCCTCCTATACATTATAATATGATTCATTTACACAAATGGCACTGGGTATATGTTCCATCTTTGTGTTTTCAACAAGAGTTATGATACAGCCTCATACTTCCCCCTCTTCAAAGATCCATTGCTAAACAGAGAACCCTAAACAAAAGAAATGTGTGTATTTAGTTAGTTAGAAATCAGGTTTAGTATTACTAACCCAAGGATGCTTTTAGACATACATAGTATATAAAGTACAACAGTATGCAGTAATGAAAAGGTTTGTAAGATCCATTAGGAAAACAAATGTGAACATTATTAGATTACAGTTGGTTCAACACATAGCTCAAAATTGATAAGACTCTTAAGCAACAAAGTAAAACAAGCATTCGCCTTTTTTGTCAGCCGTGAGTAATGCTAATTTACAAACTGCATTTGATTCCCATTTACTGAGGACAGTAGATAATAATTATGTCTAGGACTAGAATGAAAAGACACTTTACACCTTTACATGTTAAAGTTGATGCATATTAACCAGTCCCCAGATTAAAGAGATACGTATTTAGATTATTTTTGTCTGTAATCGATCTATTTACATACAAATTTATTTAAAAAACATATCTGGCTTCAGCTGAGTAATCTCTTTCACTAAGAGGTAAAATTATTAAATACGAAATATTGACAAAAGTGGTGTACTGAGAAAAACAACATTTTTGTTAATATACATAAAGCAGCTGCAAAAATTGTCTTTTGGCTTCTCCTGTTATGGGTCACCGCAGTGGATCAATGGTTCGCAGATTGACTGGCAGTGAAGTTTTTATGGTGTCGAGTTGCCAGCCCGGTGACCAACTTTCACAGAAGGCACACATACCCACCTACTGCATGCCTTTAAAATTCATTCAACCACAGGGAGGACATGTAGACTCTGCACAGAAGGCACTACAGCCAAGAAATGAACCGGAGAAAATCTTGCTGTAAGGCAACAACGCTAACCGCTGCACCATCTCAGCCAACATCACAGAAGCAGCTACAGCTGTATATTTGCTCAAAATTATTTTTTAAATACATTTATGGTAGTTTTTTGTTGGATTTTTGGGAAGATAACAGTTGACAGTAGCACAGTTGCTAAAAAATTTTCAACCTACTCATTGTTGAAAATGGGTTTTTGGAGTGAGATAGCATCTGATTTTTGAGACTAGATTATGGTGTTGTTTTGACTTTTAATTTTTAAGGAAGTGGTAGTACATTTTATACAAGGAAAGGAAGCAAAGTGTCTGTGTTATAACAATGAACCTGTTAGCCTTTTGTAGATTAGTACAATAGTGGTCTTAACTTTGGAGAGATGGCTAAACCTCCAGATACTGTTAATTGCCATTTGAATGACTTGGCAGTTAGTACAGAGTGTTAGGTTTGTGAGTGGTAGTTTCTGTTGCACAGGGGTTGATTCCCTCAGCTTTCATTTGCCTACTGTGTGACCTGTAGCAAGTCACTTAACCAGACAGTACTAGGGGCAAATAGGAATTTGGGCTAAGACTCCTGAATGGTCCCCTGGACTGCAGTCCTAGAAACAATTTATTTTAGCTTACTTTTGTTTACTGGGATGGTCCAAGTGGGTGACAACCCATTTTCAGTGGAGGCCCGGGGAGAAGAGCTCAAGTGACAATTACAAAAAAATACAAAAATTATTCATAAGCCCAAAAAACAAGATACACACATCACAGGTGTACATTCAATCACAGAGATTACGTTGATTACAAAGTAATTGAAAATAATATCACAATTAGAACATAGCAATTAGAACACAATCTATAAGGTGCCAATTAGAACACTGTTCAAGATTCAGTCTTCAGAGTCTTCTAGTAGACTAGAGGGAGGGGAGGAAGATTTAGAAGTGAAGAGTATTTAACTAGCATGATTGTCATTGCAGTGAGGGATAGCTGGGGAGAAAAGGTAGGAGAGAGAGTAAGTAGAAGAATTGGGAAGAATAATAGAGAAGTAAATAAGTAGATGAATGGGAGGTAAAGAGGTGAGGGGACAGATTAGTATACGCTAGATAGAGGGTAGTAACTGGAGAGAAGTTAGAAAGGTGAAAAGAGCTGGATGGAGATGGGGGGGATAAGGAGACAAGAGTAATAAGGAGTGAGTGTTGACGATTAAACCTTAAAAGATTGTTTGTACTATGCTACAGCTTTTCTCCCCAGGCCTCTGGTGAAAAGGGGTCTTTGTGTCCAGCCAGCCTTCCCCAGTAAACAAATGTAAAATGCATAAATTATGTGGGAAAATGAATGCCACTACAGGTAGAAAATTTTCCAACCAGGGAACTGCTTCATTAATACCCAAGGCTTTCCTTACTTGAGAAAAGCACTTGCCAGTGGCACAGAATGGCTTGAACAGGGCATTGACTGTTTATTACTGTCTCTGTATAGGAATTTAGAAGGCAAGGGTTGATCTAGTATAAAACCCAGATATCTATACTGTGAGACTACCTTTACCAAAATATTTTCTGAATTAGTTATTAACTGGGGACTAGTTAGCTTTTGCATGGTGCATGTAATATCACAGCTGGTTTATTTGTATACAGCAATTGTTTAGTGTTATGAATTATTTGCAAATATTACTGAAATATATCTGAAGTTTTTTTATTATTAGTGAGTGCTGAGGAGGGTGGTCTGTCACAGTATTAAGTCATCTGCACATATTAGGATACTTGTAATTTTTTACAGCGATAGTAATACTGTTTATGGAGAACAAGAACAGGGCAGGGCCTAGTCTTGAAATATAACAGCTGAGAATGTGCCTTTTATTGGGGTATTTTGGGAAATTCGAACCTTGAATGTTTTTGGTGGAGGCAGTCTGTGAAACAGTGGATGGTGCTGCTACCAAAGCCTATTCCTTTTGTAAAGCTTTAGTGGTTTACACTTTAGAAAGTTTGGTTAAGGTCAATATACTATCGCTTAAACAACCTTTCTTAATGCATTTGAAAATCTTGTCAACTACTGTATAGAAAGCTGTAAACGTATCATGTCCTGACTTAAATCTACATTATACTACACTTAAAAGGCCATAATACAGCTCTCTACTGCTTGGAAATGAAATGGGTATTAAGCAGACAAAGGGGAAACTGAATGCGGTGAGGGTAGCAGAAACAAAGCAGTTGATGTAAACAGGATTTACTGTTGGGGTGGACGTTGCCTGCAAACAGAGGTTTAGCCTTTATTGGGTTTTACTATCAAAGTAAGGTAGGTTCTTAATGATTTGTCAGAAGTGTCTATGTTGTAAGACACCACAATTGCTAGATTTTCAGGTAGGAAAATTGGCTTCTCTAATGCATATTTGTGTCCAACTGGGAATATAATATAGTACAAGAGAGAGAAATGATTCCATAGCTAGGGTCTAGCAGCTGGCATCCAGATCTAAAGCTTTCTACCGTTATCTAGTCCACTGTCCACTACTGCAGGGTTTGATTCTTACAGCCTCCGTTTGTCTACTGCTGATCACTTAACCAGACAGAACCTTAGACGAAAAGGGGTTCCATGTGGAGGAGTCACTTCTGAAATTATTTATTTATTTTTTTGGGGGGGGGTTAAATCATCTGAATTAGACTACAGCTGTAGCGCAAGACATCCTGCTGGTTTTTTAATCCTAGTAGGCCTATGCTGAAGTTGTGTATGATACCTTTGTTTTCTGGTGCTTGCTGTAAAACTTCCTTGACAGTGGCCTCAGACAGATTAGGATTAGAAGATGGAAGGATGCAGTAAACAGCTGATAATAGTTTGGTATGTTGGCAAAAGCTGAGAAACAAGTAGCCAGTTAAAGCATTTTCAGTGGAACTTGCGTTTGTAGCAATTAGTTTGATGACCTCTCTGGAGTCTTTTGACTAGCAGCATATTACCATTTCCCATTTGGTGACCTAGTATGTCACTTTGAAATGCCTAATATATACAAATATAACTTTTGAGGGGCAGATATTGCCCTTCAGCCATGTTTTTGAAAACCCTACAACATATGGTTTATTTATATTAGCCAGTATTCAAGGGGATCTTTTTAACTCATAATGCTTTCACGTTTATTTTAAACCTTTTTCTAAAAGAGAGGCATAGTTAGTGCTTGCTTAGCATTTAGTAAATTAGGAGTTTAGTGATACTGAACATGTACATTGTGAGGGATGCCAGGGAAGTTGTGAGGGGTGATGGACCTGGGTTAGGTCTGAAGAGTCCACTATGTGTAGCTTAAGGATTGCTACATACAGAGGCACTGGTAACTTATCTGATTTGGTTATGGCAACAGATTCTTTGATAGCAGCTTAATCTTTGTGCAGAAATTATGTATACTGGGGAAGGGCTATATTAAAAGGGCTGGTAAAAAAGTAAAAAGTAATAGAATGTTTGTAAGTATCTTTAGGGGTACAGAATAATGTGTGGGTAGAATAACATGTGTGGGAATTATTTGCATATTAGTGTCTTTCCATAATGGATATTTGGCAAACCCAAGTTGTGGAAAACTATTGTTTAACTTAATGGGAAGAGAACATGACCAGGTAAGTTAAACTAATGTATTTTTTTATTTTCTTTTAAACCAAATAAAACCTAAACAAATTATATTCTAATCAATTGCAATTTTATCTTCAGTCACTTATAATGTTTTCCCTATAATGACAATCTAAAAATGGTGCAGAGACTATTTTAATATATTTTTTTTAAAAATCACTTTTTCCATAAACTGACTTATACCTCATTTCTGCTGTAACGGTATCATCTGATGGACCAAGCCTTTAGAAAAAGTATCATGAATTTTACTGCCCCTCTGTATTCTACTTATCTGTTTCTGCACACCCTTTTGAATATCACATATTTATGTCATTCATGCTCCCAAAAAGCTGAACTGAAATACTACATGCATATGGCAGGGTCAGTGGTACAACAGGTAGCACATTCACATTTGGTGCAGAAGACTGTGGGTTCTATTCCCACATCAGGTAGAAGGCTTGTTGACACTGCAGTGGTGCATAAGGGGGTGCTGCACTTTTAAGAGTGTGTCATCCTTCAGATGGGCATTAAACTGAGAAATGTACTAATGGCTGATGTCCCAAAATAAGAAAGCCTCCTTGCAATCACTGTTTACAAATATCTTTTCCCCCATCATAGGTTCATAGGTTCATAGGTTCATACTAGGCTATCTGCCCGAGGGCATTTACAAGCCTAGCCCATCGTTTTGTGGCTTACGCCACCCCTTTAGTATGGGGAACTATACCCATTATTTTGCTGTGCCTCTGTCGAGCAGTGACACTGAGGTAATCCCTGGGGTATATCTGCGATCTCCCATCCATTGGTCAAGATTTCTCTTGAACAAGGCCAGCGAGGTGCTCTGCCTCACATGTACCGGGATTTTGTTCCACAGCATAGGAGTCTTTGGGTGATGAATCTATCCCTCCAGCACGTCCTATTAATAGCCGTGTCAAGGTTTAAGTCTCCGCCCTTGTGGCTCTGATGGATCTAGATTTTTGAGGTGAAGCATATTCATCAAATCTGGGTTTGACATGGCCTTGTATGTTAGGCAAAGGTCACCTCTGAGCAAGCGGTGGCGACTGAATAGAGCTGGAGTTCTTTCAGTCGGGCAGCATAGGACAGATTTTGAGACCCTTTATCCTTTTGGTGAGGAACTTTTGTGGCCTCTCCAGCTGCTGCAAGTGTCGGGTCAGATACATTCCGAATGGGGCATTGTACTCAATCATTGGTCTGATGAGTGATGAGTAAAGGGAGACTATGACCTCCCTTGATCTAGATGAGAATCCCTTCATGATAAGGTGGGCAATGTAGAAGGTCTTCCTAACTACTTTAGCTACATGGGTGTCGAATGACAGACTACTATCAACCTGGGTCCCCAGGTCCCTGATAACTTCTTCTGTGCTCAGTGGATTGCCACCTATTTGGTAGCTAGGGGTAACCTTGTTTTTCCCGAAGGGTATGACTATGCATTTTTGGCATTTAACTTTAGGCCGTGGCTCTGGCACCAGTTATCCGTTTCTGTGAGACCCTTCTGAAGGATATCTGTGTCAGATGTGTTTTCTACTATGGCGCCCAGTTTGCAGTCATCTGCAAACTTTGTCAGCCATAACCCTCCTGTGTTTGCTTGTACTTCGGAAAAGTAGATGCCAAACAAGAGTGGGCCCAGGACTGAGCCCTGTGGGACACCACTTGTGACAGGCTTTGAGTCTGACATGGCGCCAGCAGCTCTGACCCTGTGGGTTCTGTCTCTCAGCCAGTTTGCAACCCATCTTGTGATGTATGGGTTGACATTTAAGCTGATGAGTTTTTCAATGATACCCGAATGGGGTATTGTATCGAAGGCCTTAGCCAGATCGAGGTAGGCTGTATGGACTGCCTTTCCCTCATCAATGGCTTTGGTGACTGTTTCGAAAAAGTCAACCAAGTTTAAAAGGCATGATCTGCCTTTGACAAAGCCAAACTGGGTTGGATCCAAAGTCTGCAAATTCCCTATGTCTTTATTTATGAGGTCCATTATGATCCTCTCCATGGCTTTGCAGATAAGGCTTGTCAAGCTAATGGGCGGTAATTTCCAGGGTCGGTGGAGGCACCGCCTTTGTGAAGTGGTACCACAGTTGCAGTGCGCCACTGCCTGGGTACGTATCCAGAGGTAAGACTTTGATTAAACAGCTGTCCTAGCTGTGGGTTTAATTCCTCATTGAGTTCATGGAGCACACAGCCGGGGACACCATCAGGTCCCATGGATGCTGTGTTTTTTGCTTTGGAGAGAGCAGTTCTCACTTGGGCGCTGGAGATGTTTGGGGGGCTGCAATCGTTTGGTATAGATATCTCTCCTTTTGGGGGGGAGGGGGGGGGGAGTTTGCACTGAACCTGTCAGCCAGTATGTTGGCAATGTCTGTAGGATCAGTAATCTTCACATCATTTTGAACTAGCTCTGAGCATATCTGGGAGTTTCCTCCCAGGTTTCTAACATAGCTAAAGAAGGCCTTATGATTGTCTTTTGAGTCTTTAGCTATTTTTCTCTCGAAATTTGCTTTGGATGATTTTATGAGAGCTCTTAGTTTTTTACTTATAGTGATCAAGGGTGTCTTACCTTTTAAGGATTTTGCTCTATCTTGTAGTAGCTTCCTCCTTTTGTTGTAGAGTTTGTTTATGGCTGGGGTCCACCAGACTGGACGCTTGCCTTTGGTACAAAGAGTCTTTGTTTTGCTTGGGATTGCCTTATCCATGCAGTCCTGCAGGTGCTGGTAGAAGGCATTTGTAAGTGATTCAGCGGCTTGAGTACTGTTTTCCGCCTGCTCGGGGGCCTTAAAGGAGACCACACTAGTCTTTAGAAGTGTGAAGTCGGCTTTTGAGAAGTTCTTTACTGTGGTCTTTTTTATTTCAGGTGGGGGTGGGATGAGGACCTCCAGCGAGAGTAGTTTGTGGTCTGATCTCACCAGTGAGGGGTACACCTCCGGTGTTGAACATTGTGCTCCCATGTTCTTGATGATGAGATCAAGTATGTTATCTCCTCTTGTGGGGATGGTGACTAGTTGTTCCATGGCATTTGAGTTTATGAATTCCAGGAACTTTTGGGCTAGGGTGTTTGGGCTTGAGTAGTGTTCCCAGTCTATATTAGGGTAATTGAAGTCACCTAGTATGATGGTGTTTGGTGATACATTTATCCCCTCTAGTGTTTTCAGGAAGGCCATGTGAGGTTCCTGAGTTTGTGAGGGTGACCTGTAACATGCTACAATTTGCAGAGCAGTCTTGCCTATGGTTAATTGCACCTGGATGGTCTCAGATGCATCGTGCGTTGCCACCAGTCTTGAGGTGTGGGTGTCCTTGATGAATATGGATACCCCCCCTCCTTTCTTGGTATTGTCCAGATTTTGGGGCGGAACGCATGATATGAGGTAAAACCTGATAGCGCTGGGGTGCTCTCAGGAGCCTTGAACCAGGTTTCTGTCACAGCACAGACATCGATGTTCTCCATACTGAGAAGGGCCTCGAGTGCGTGCATTTTGAGATTTAGACTTCTGGCATTGAGCAGCATTACCCTTAGTTTTTTTCCTTTTTGTGTTCTAGGGTGGTAGGTTTAGAATTTGAGCCTTGCCTAAAAAGGCACTATGGGGTGGCAAGAGCCTTTGCCAATATCCGGAATCCCAGGGTGACAGGTGCAAGCCGTCCCTTGCGAAGCAGCGTGGCTTGTCCAGCATGTCATCCCAGGCAGACAGACACTGGATCCCCTTTGAATGACACCAGTGTTTAAGCCAATTGTTAAAGCTGATCATCTTATCTCTGTATTGTGGCATCATTCTTGGTGAAGGTAGGATACTGCTCAAGGTCAGGGTCATACCTGTCTGGGCTACATAATCAGAGAGCTCCTCAATGTCTCTTTTCATGTAGTCCAAGGAGGTACGTCTCAGGTCGTTTACACCAGCGTGGACAATGACTGAATCATATCAAATATATAACTTCACTTATCCACTCTAATATGCAATGAGTATCCTTTGACTTATAATCCCCTGCACTACCACCCTCAAAATATATAACACATACATCCTTAATTCTATTCAAAATAAGATCAACTCTTACAATCTATATCCATAATAGAGATATAGGTCTCCAGTTCTGTACTAACCTAGAATCTCCACTTTAAGGAATTAGTGCTTATTTCATACAATTTGCATCGCTCTTCTCTCCACCAACCTCTCATTAAATACTTCAGCTAAAATCAACTTTTCTCAGCAGTTCTGTAATCATTAGACAGGTATTCTAAATCATCCATCCCAAAAGTTATTTTTCTTATTACGTATTTAAAACTTGCTCAAATTCTCAATTAGTCATTTTAAATGATCCCCAGGGATATCAAGGGCACAAAAAAATAAATAAAAAATAAACTCACCCCTCAAACACCTATTTGCCAGACCTGCTTTCTTTACTTGTACCTGCAGCTTTTTGCTATCCATTTGTTACTAAGGACTTCACTAGTTCTTTTCTCACAGCTATATATAGGGGTATGATGACAAAGAAGTTCTTATGCTAGTTAATGCAGTCTGGCGTTTCTTTCATTTTACATCATTTCAAGGAATGTGGCTAGATATGTTTCTTACATACATGTTTTTGGCACGTAAGTGCAAAAGCATGTATGACAGATACACGGCTAGCCACTTAAGCTGCATTCCATGAAACGATGTAAAATGAAACAAAAACTCAAGTGTTAATTAACACTTTCCTTATACTGTTTCTGAATGCACACATTTTCCACAAAGTTTCCCCAGTTTTTACCTCTCCATCAAATTCCCATACAAATCAGGCACTTATGATTATGGAAAAATAACTGAAATGTGGCAATTACCAGAATGGTTCAGTTACCCATTTTCCAGTTTATAAAACAAAATGAACAGAATTTAATCTATTACACCATATACATGAAACAATTATATTCACATTAATACAAATTCTAACTTTAGGAGAATTAGAAAGATCCTGCCAAATATGATCATATTTCAAATAACAATTTTGTAATAGACTATTATCACATTACATTGCAAAATTTTTCCAAGCATTACTCTGAGTTTCCATTGTGTTTCTAGTTTTTATTTTGCCATAAGTAATTTCTAACACAGAATTTTCCTCTAACTTTCTTGCTCCACTGCGGTGGTGGTGCTGCGGTAGCATTGTCGCCTCACAGCAAGACGTTGTCCCATTCGATTCTCAGCTAAAGTGTCTTCTGTGTGGAGACATGCGTGAATGGGCGTACCTTCATTGTAGGTTGTACGTCAGGGCTGGCAACTCAGTACGTAAAAATCTGCTGCCAATCATTAGCGGACCGGAGTTCCGCTGTGGCGACCCCTAACCGGGAAAAGCCGAAAGATATAACAACAACAACATTAAAATTTCTTGCTCCAAGTCTACCCTTGTATGCATAGCCTGTACAATTATTTTGTTTATACAAACACCAAAATTATGTAAAGTTTGCTGTACAGAAAGTATCAATATAAAACAGGTTCTGCTGTATATAAATCTGCATAAGACGTAACAGAAGGAAAATCCCCTATTCCAAAAAGGAGCATTCTGCAAGTCTCACTTATGTGACATGAAATCCAGTTTGTGTACTCAAGGAGTAACCTTGTCTAATCCCTTACATATCAACTTCATTTCCTATACATCCATTAACCTCAGGCTTAAGAGCTGGAACATGCTTCTACCCAATTACAAAAATTAAAGTCACAGACATGAACTTTGTAACATAAATCCAAAAGCCATCAACTAAATCACTTAAAACCATAGATAAACAAAAACATGAATTGCAAAACTTTCATAAAAGTTTAAAATTTTATTAACAAACATAAAAGTAACTGGTAAGTGCTTTCATTCCTTACATGGAACTTCATCAGACCAACTTACTAATGACTAAAAACCAAATAAATATTTTTGAAAAAAATCACATGACCCTCAGCTATTAAGAAGTTAACCCTTTCCTTTTTAGAACTACCTTATAGTTCTCCCCATCATTCATTCCAGGAGAACTGCAGGCATGTAATCTTAATTGCCAACAATCTTCTTTCCAATCTAACTCATCAGCTTCCAGTCCCAAGTCATAATTTCTTACTTGTCCCACTACAGAAAACTTAAAAGACACTTTTTCCATTTCATTAAAATGCTTTAGTTTTAACATGCTTTGCCAAGGTATTACTTAAATCTAGGTTATCCACTGCTCTCAAATGCTCATACATCCATCTACAAAATCCTCTCACTGTTCTTCCGATATAAAATGCTAGACATAGCTCACAAAGGGTAATATAGACAACATACTTTGATCTACAGTTAAATTCACCTAACAATCTTACATCAATTTCTAGCAACTACTCAATGTTTTTGACCTTCATGTATATATTTACAAAAATTAAATTTCATACATTTAAACATTCCCATATTTTTTCTTTGCTGATCCTCAAGGCATTTCTATAAAAAATGTTCTTTTAGATTTTTAGCCCTATTAGACACAAAAACAGGCATTTCTCCTATAATGCATTTTAGATCTGGGAAATTCATTAGGAACCTCCAATTATTTTTCACTATTGTCCTAATAGTGACCTCATCCACTGAGTTTTCTAGAACACACTACTGAATAATCTTTTAACTTGGATTTCATCTCTTTCTTTGTATTCTTTGTAAGACTGATGCCTGCAGTTCTCCTGGAATGAATGATGGTGAACTATAAGGTAGTTCTAAAAAGAAAAGGATTAACTCATTAACAGCTAGTTAGTAACAAAGACTCTTCATGAGAATATAAAACCCAGTCAAACAGTTTTTCCAATACTCATTGCTACCTATAGGTAATATTTAATATAACCATAACAAGAATATTTCTGCTTCAAAATCTATTAATGTATGAAGATTATAAATAACAAAACAGGCTCTATTTTCTCACCTGTTCTTTCAGGATTATAAAATTTTTATCAGCTATAAATTCTCCATGCTTTTATCAAACATTCATGCTCAGTTTTAATTTTAACAAAAAACACCATGCTATCCATGATAAACATAATCACAGTAATATACACTCCTCATACCTCATCATAATCTACCACTCCTGATAGCTGTAATTCTGCAGTTCTATAACTTCCAGGGCCTACAGATTCCACAGTTAGACGAAGGTCAACTGATACTGACTTATGGTCAAACCACAGAGAATCAAATCCCAGTTTTCTTCTATAAAACTCACTGCTGGTAAATGCAAAGTCAGTAGATGAAAGGAATTGCCTGTTTTAAATGTATAGCCATCTGGTCGTCTGGATACTAAATAATGTTGCAGCACTAAGGGTTTACATACTGTAATCTCTAGCTTCTCTCCTTATTTGTTTCTTTTAATAAAACAGAGACAATCATTATCCCATGACAGTTTGTTACCCAGACCACAATCTTTCTTACACAAGACTCTGTAGAAGCATAGACATTTAATTTTCCCTCTACTGGACTGACTGCTACTCAAAGTGCCCAACACCTCTTCCTGTTTAATATACTTGCTTAAAGGAGGGATCTAAATAGAAAGTTACTAGCCCTGAATAAGTATCAGGGCCAATACACTTCCTTCAAGAAGCCGGACTAATCTTTCTTCTAAAGGACTGCAGGACATTCATAAATCATTTGCCTGCAATGTTAAGTCCCATTTGTGGTAAACACAGAAGCATAACTAATTATTCTGTATTCAGTCTTTTTAAGTAACGATTCACACAAATTATCATTTTCTTCTGTTGGCAGCTATCTAAAGACAGACTCTGGTGTACTTATACTTCCAGTTTGCAAGGCTCCTTTTACTAGTTTACCACTCAGATCTGTGTTCTCCATACTAATTTTGTTTGTTGTCACCATGTCATCTACCAAACAGTATTACAGAAGGAAGTGAGTAGAAGTCCTTTGTTTTTATATGCCATTTGCCCATAATTTATATATTATTAACAATTACAAACGGTAAGAAAAGAGGAAAATTAATTTTTGTCATTTTATGAGGTGGGTTCAACTATGAGTGGATGAAAATGACTCATCGAGGACTGGCATCCCCAAACTGCGTTTTCTGTGGGGGGGGGGGCCTTCAGCATCCTCCTGACCCCTACATCACCCCCAAACATATATACCAATTCAAAGGTTGCACGTCCTTGAAAAGGGAAAATTCCCACAAAAAGATAATCACTTTCACTACAACTTGCTGACAGTGATTTCCTATAGAAAAGCACTGATCATCTGAAGTTGAAGCTCAGGAGTTCAAGCCCTTTAATGTATAGAGTTAAGTCTGAGTTGCTAACCAACTACATTCTACAGTCCAGGGTTTGAGTTCATCAGACTTCATTCGCCTACTGTGTTATTCTGAGCAAGTTGCTTAACCAGTGCTCCCAGGTCACCTCTGAAAAAACCTTGTACCAAGCAGGTTTACCCAGTTAAAAAAGTAAGCTATAATAAAAACAAAGAAATGAAAAAAATACTAGTTTCCTTCTTGAAAAGAACAGACATCAAAAGGCACCAATTAAAAAGCAACTGTAACTACACATATGCCATAATGCAAGCCATCACTGGAAGTACTTGCAGATATATGAACGCATTCATGCTACATCACGTTTGAAAAAAGGCAAGTGATAGACACCAAATGGTCGTACCTAAGCAACAAGGACTGAGACAACACACATGTATGTCCTTCATCCTTTCCTATGGCATAATGTCGTATTCAAAGTTTGAGTGCACCAGCAAGGACTGCACACATGTATATCCCTCATCCTTTCCTACGTCAGAGTGTCATATACAAAGTTTGGATGCACCAGCAAGGACTGCACACATTTACGTCACTCATCCTTTCCTGCAGCACAGTGTTGTACCCAGTGTTTGGATGCACTAACAAGGACTGCACACATTTACGTCACTCATCCTTTCCTATGTCAGAGTGTCATATCCAAAGTTTGGATGCACCAGCAAGGGACTGCACACATTTGCGTCATTCATCCTTTTCTACAGCAGAGTGTTGTACCCAGTGTTTGGATGAATTAACAAGGACTGCACACATTTACGTCACTCATCCTTTCCTGCAGCACAGTGTTGTACCCAGTGTTTGGATGCATTAACAAGGACTGCACACATTTACGTCACTCATCCTTTCCTGCAGCACAGTGTTGTACCCAGTGTTTGGATGCATTAACAAGGACTGCACACATTTACGTCACTCATCCTTTCCTGCAGCACAGTGTTGTACCCAGTGTTTGGATGCACTAACAAGGACTGCACACATTTACGTCACTCATCCTTTCCTGCAGCACAGTGTTGTACCCAGTGTTTGGATGCATTAACAAGGACTGCACACATTTACGTCACTCATCCTTTCCTGCAGCACAGTGTTGTACCCAGTGTTTGGATGCATTAACAAGGACTGCACACATTTACGTCACTCATCCTTTCCTGCAGCAGAGTATTGTACCCAGTGTTTGTATGCGCTTGTTAGTCTTCCCAGAAAACATCAATATTTATCCCACAGGTCAGGTACACCAAGCAAAACGAGGCAAACAGTTCACAGTAAATGCTTAAAAGGAATGGTTCCCCCTATGCAGCCAACATTTATTAAACAGAATATCAGCATGCATCAAGAATGCATTGTATCTCATTTTATCAAAAGAAAAAAAAAATGACTACCTGTATGATCAATTGCATCACACTAGGAATTCTAAAATAACAAAACTTGTACAACAGATACAAAACACATCAGCCTGAGTGCCAATAAGAGTACATAATACAACCACTAATCCATACATTCGTGTAATCGAAGAAGCCAGACTACACAAGCAAGGATAGAAATGTTCTAGCTAAAACATGAAAACCTGAAAGAAGACCATTTATATATAAAAGAACAGCCAAAAAATATACTTAATTTTAATACGGTATAGGTAAGTGATTTTGTTCTCATACACAGAACTTCATCAGACAAATCCATTAAAAGACTATATCCTTTAAATATGCTAAACAATTTATCACATGATCATGATGCGAGTTTGATGGATTTCTTATTTTTGTTAGAGGACAATCTATCACAGACTCCTTTTTGCAAGGATTTCTCCTGGCATCCAGTATGGTGAAGTTCCATCTGAAAGTCTCTGGACTGACCACAATGTAATATACTATGCAGGTGCAACTTATAAGTGTAAATACATAATGAGTTATGCTAATGCACTGTTCACTGCACTATCACACTTTAACTATATAAACTAACTGGCAAAAAGGACACAATGTACATCCTACATTTCTATGTGATATAAAGTATTTTAGTTAATAGTTTCCATGATAAAAATGCCTTTGCAGTACCCTCGTATTAGATAGCAATGTTCTGACATTGCAACATCAATTAACTCTATGTTTTTGAAAAATATGCCACATGTTTATTAACATACGATCAGACAGCATGTTTGAACCAGCAATAAGACTCAGCAGATGACCAACAAACAAATCCATCCAAAATAAAGTTGCATACAGGAAGCAAAACTGAGCTTCTACACCAACAGTAAATGAGTCCCATTTTAGGGGTGCTTCTTCGTGACACCCACTTCCACTGAAACCACCACCCACTAAGTTCAGATATCTTTGGTGACTGACAATAGAATCAAAACTGCTTTTGAGTGTCCAAGACACCTCCACCCCCATCCACTCTGGTTTGCCAAATTAACAACACGAGGAAGTTATTTATAAGCTATCATCTGCTAAGAAACAAGGACAGAGAGCAATGCAATGTTACCAACTATTTTTCAAGTCACGAAAGCACTAAACATTTTTAACATTTGATGATGTTTAATCCCACATCCATAACAATAAGAACAAACTACTCTATGGGACTTTGTTAAAAAACAGCGACTGAAAAAGTTGAAACAACAACCCTGTTTTTTAAAGCAGGACTAATATAGTAGGGTCTATATTAAATCAACGAACGCTTGAAATCCCGAAGACACAGAACAGTGGGCCATTTTCAGGACTTTGCCATTTCCTCCACCGTGGTGCGATCTCGGAGTTGATATATTTAACTAGGGGGGTGGGGGGACAAAGCCCCCTACTTTAGTGTTTTTAAGTTTTTTATTGTGGAATAGCGATTTTTTTTTTTTCCTGGGGAAAAAAAAAAAATCGGTGTTCTGTGTCTTTGGGATTTCAAGCTTTCGATTTTAAAGGGGCAATAAATCAGCATTTGCTGATTTAATATAGACCCATATAGTAACTGTAATACAAAGGTAAAGTTTATGAATAATGCTTTTATGACTTCAATTGTGATCGCAACATTACTGGTGCATCTATTTGTTATTCAATATATTACACATAACCTGCACTACAATATTTAATACTTTGTTGTAAATAACTGCAGAGTAATGGCATAGCTCATTGTCATTCAAGATTGTTTGAAATAACCATTGCACTTTTTTCACCTTTGCTATGCAAAGTGTTTTTTATGTAGTTCACGTGCACAAAAGGAAAATAACTTCAGTGTGTGACCTGCATAATACATGACACAATCACCTTCCCAATCGATAGAAGATGGCTTACCTTTAGCAACATGCATTTTCACTTCTGAAAGATACTAGACCCACGTGCAGATTCAGAGTATTTTCTTCTTGTGTTATAGTCTAATCATAGGTGTAAGTGGATGTGTGAGTTAACTCGTGGGCAGAACAATGGGAGTCTTAGGCCTTAACATCTGCTTATTACATAGGCACTTCAGTCAATTGGGCAATGACAGAAGATCAAAACAGCTAAATAGTTTTCAGACAGGAAGAAATATGACCGGTACACCGGCAGAAGACAAAACATACCTACACTGTCAGCAATATGCATTTGGGAAAACAAAATGTTTGCCAGTAAGGCTAAAGGAAATGGTGAAATATGATTTTTGCAAGATGGCAGTGGCACAATGCTCCCCTCTGAGATAACTAGTTGATGACAGGCAGACCTAACAGGACCAGTGTTACAACAGTGTTTTGGGGTGGTGAGTCATGGCACATAATGGAAAAAAATGGAAGCTCAGTTGACATCCTCTTACTGTTTGTCACACACAAGTCACTGTTTGACTAGCAGTATACTGAAATGATGATCCCCTGACTTCTGAAGTAGTTGGCCTGCCCATGTTGTATTAGCATTGCTAGACATACAAAGTTCCTCATCTGCTGTAAGTTGAAGGAGGTATGTCTAAAACTGGGCAAAGCCCCCTGAAGACATTACGTGGAAGGAAACTGCCTTCACACTTTTCTTACTAAATATACAATACTGAATACAATATTAACAAAATTGGTGAAAGATTGACGTTTGAGCTTTTAACTGGTCTGGAAATATTTCAGTGTGGTGAACCTTATACAGATGTCCACTACTCTTGACCTATGCCTGTTTTGGGCAGCACTGTACGGGGCAATTGTTATCTGCATCCTCACAGAAACCAGAAAACCTATTTACTTCCCTAATCCCCAAGCGGCTTTATGTTGCTCCTCCCTGTCTTCCACCCTCACTCATCACCATATCCTCCAACTGCTCTTTCCTGGGAACCCTGGATGCAAACCTTCAGTAGGTGAGATCCCAACTTTCTCCTTGAGTCAACATCAACAGTAGCTCTCTAGTAAGGGCTGAGGACAGTGAAATCTGCTTGGCAGCAGGTGAGTGAAGCCTAGTTGCAGTTATTCTTACATCAGCCAGTCATTTACTCTGTCATAACAGCTTGTGTAATAATGTCAGGGAGACACAGCTGCTCCTGTATTAATCTGACATGACCTGCAGGACTCCTGGTCTCCACCAATGGTTACATAGGCACAGAGATTCCAAATATTTCACCTGGAATGGTTGTCTTTTGATTTATCCTATCTTTCTGACCAGTTCTAGCAGCAGTCAGATTCTGTTCCAGGACTTGGGTTCTCAGCAGCATGTGTGAGCACCCAGCTGGCCTCTGCGCCGTGTGAGCACCCAGCTGGCCTCTGCGCCGTGTGAGCACCCAGCTGGCCTCTGCGCCGTGTGAGCACCCAGCTGGCCTCTGCGCCGTGTGAGCACCCAGCTGGCCTCTGCGCCTGTGAGCACCCAGCTGGCCTCTGCGCCGTGTGAGCACCCAGCTGGCCTCTGCGCCGTGTGAGCACCCAGCTGGCCTCTGTGCCGTGTGAGCACCCAGCTGGCCTCTGCGCCGTGTGAGCACCCAGCTGGCCTCTGTGCCGTGTGAGCACCCAGCTGGCCTCTGCACCGTGTGAGCACCCAGCTGGCCTCTGCGCCATGTGAGCACCCAGCTGGCCTCTGTGCCATGTGAGCACCCAGCTGGCCTCTGTGCCGTGTGAGCACCCAGCTGGCCTCTGTGCCATATGACTGGCTTGCTGTAAGAATACTTGCTCTTCCAATATCTGAGTGGTTGGTGAGAGAAAAGTCTGTCTACATCCTTATCACAGTACTCCAACCAGCTCAATAAATCAGCCAAATTTATATGCAGATAATCATATTATCCAACACATTTTTAAGTCCTTGCTACAAACTGCGGCACATTCAAGACATACAGTAGGAGACCCATGTCTGTATCCATTCAGATTACATCACTACAATATTAAGATAAATCTTTGAATTATGTTTTCAATCTACCCCTTCAAAAGTCCCCTCTACTCCTCTTTTCTTATACATGCTATCCAAGGATATGTTCTATAAAAACAAGAAACTTTACTGATGTTCTTTCGACAGGCTGTTACAAGTCCTTGGATCATATATTCATTGCTGTTGGGTAATTATTTTTTATCAACAGTAAAAGCAGTATAGACTGCATTTCTTGTTTGTAGCTTGTAACTTTAAAGTGCCAATGGTTAGATGTTTATATTGTGCTTTATTTTGCACAGTCACTCAAGCAATAATCCATAAATATGTTTTTGTTACAAATTCAAAACATGCAGAAAACAAATACAAAGCCAAATGTGTATACCATAACCTCAGAACATAGTTGCATAGCTGGAAAAATACACACCATCTAATCAGGAAGATAAGTAGCCTCATCACAGCTAATCAGTACCAGTGTCACAAGCCCATAATGAGGGGGACATCATGATAGGACTCCATGTGAATCAAAACAGTGCTGCTTTCTTGTAAAGACCTGGAATGAATGGGCAAAAGTTTAGCACATCACTACAGCCTTTTGGAATGGGAGGTTGTATTAATAAATAATCACAATAATTACTGACAACACGCTTGAAGAATAACATTGATGGGAGTGGCAGTCTGCCCAAAAACTAAAACACACATAAATTTTACCTTGTGTATTAGTCATCCAGCACAGGTTTACTAGAACAGATCCTCTAATTATCAATTGGCATGACTTGTATAGAGATCCTGCCTTTTCTACCTGAAAAGCAAACAAAGCAGAAGTGAAAGAAATGAAACAGATGGCTTACATATAGCATGCCAATGGATGCAATGAAGAAGAAAGTGCAACTATGATAAATTATGAATGCCCAGCTGTAATTCTCATAAGAAAAAAACATTGTTTAAAAAAGCTAAGTAACTGTCAAAATACAAAAAAAAACATTTTTGAGAAGAAGGGAATTAGGTCAATGGGCAACATAATACTTACCACTCAGGTAAACATAGTGGATGTTTTGTGCAAATCTACTTCTGCATATGCCATTATCTCTAATAATAATAATATTAATATATATATATATATATTTTTTTTTTTGCAGCAGATGTGCACAAAGACATACAGTAGTATAGTCCTACACCTTTGGTGCTGGATTAAATCTAGTTTCCACTTACTCTAATCAAACTGCATTAGGAATAAACTGAATTAAGATAACATAACAGAAGTGTAACAGTAAAGTATAATCAGGGACTGTGTTAGCATTTTCGGGGCCCCCAGCAAGTTTCAAGTTGGGGGCCATTCCCAGGAGAATATAAAGTGCGACTACATTGCCATCATTCCCCCTTCCCTGTCAAGCTCATCCAGCACCATTTAACAATCATTGTATAGAGTTACTACATTCAGACCATTAAAAAGACTTGGAGGTGCCAAGGTGTGCACACTGAATGGCATTTAGTACCAATGTTACATTATGACAAGCCCCTGTACCACAGCAAGGTAGCCACTCACAGAGGTACACAAGCACACACTACTTGCACTTAATTTCAATGTTACATTATGGCAAGCCCCTGTACCACAGCAAGGTAGCCACGCACAGAGTTGCGCACACACACACAGATTACTGATTGGCATTTTGTACCAATATTACATTATGACAAGCCCTTGTACCACAGCAAAGTAGCAACTCACAGAGGTACATGTACACACTGACTGGAATTTACTACCAGTGTTACATTATGACAAGCCTCTGTACCACAGTGAGTTAGCCACTCATACAGGTATACGCACACACTGACTGGCATTTCGTACCAGTATTACATTATGCCAAGCTCCTGTACCACAGCAAGGTAGCCACTCACAGAGGTACACAAAGACATCCACCACAGAGTCCCTCATACAGGACACACACATGACAGGCAGATACACAGATTATCGCACATAGACACCCGCACATGATGAAGACAGCATTACAGCAAGACTGAACACCAGCACCCATGCAGACCCCCCACATACAGGACAGACACCCACACAAGATGAAGGCAACATTATAGCAAGACTAAGCAGACATCCACACACTACCTCACACAGGACAGACAGCTACACAGACTCTTACACATAAGAAAGACCCACATAAGAAGACAGCAATACAGCAAGAATGAAAGTTAACACCTACACAGACTCCCACATACGAGACAGACATACACACAAGATAAAGACAGCATTTTAGCAAAACTGAGCAGACAACACAGTTTCCCTCACAGAGGACAGAGACGCACAAGACCAGGACAAAACTACAGTGAAATGGAATGAGACCCCACAAAATGAAGTCAGCACTACTGCAGGACAAAACTGAGACACCCACAAATAACTGTTACCAAGTTGTAGTGCAAGTACTGCTATACTACAACTTATTGAAATCACCCAATAAAGCATGAAAGAATATTTAAAGATCATCCGATAGGATTAACTCCACATGCAGGCTGCTGTCCTTGTCACATTCCCTTCAGGTCAACTCCTGCCTTGTTGAACAAGTGCAGCGTAAAGTACTCATGTTTGTCAGCAGTACATGACTCAGCATGGATAAGCTTGTAGGCAAGTTAAATTGTTCAGTCAAATCCCCAATTGATCAAAACAGTTTCTTTGCTATATAGGACATATTTCAGGTGTTTCTGTGCGAGAGCACAACACCACTCTCTCTCTCTCTGTCTGCTAGTCAGGGAATTTGAACAAGTGTTTTAAGGGTGGGTTTTTTGGGTGGTCAAGAGGCACGATTTCCAGCAGTGTTTAGGTCTGAGCTGTTTTTTGTCACATTTTACTGTATACTTCACTAGTTCAGCTGTAGCACAGTCCAGTTCCAGGTTTGCTATTTCTGGGTCTGTTTTGTAACTTCTGAGCATCAGATTCAAGCCATCTTTGTTGGTGAAGGCCCTTCTGCACCCTTATGGAAAGGATAGTGCTGTCTGGGTCCCATCTAATTGAGGTTGATTAGACTAGAGCTCAGAGTGTGTGTCCTTATTGGCTAGTTTGAGTTAAAAGGGTTATTTCTTGTTTTATTTAAGCTCAGCATTTGCACTTGTTTGCTTGTAGAGAGCACCACTGTGCACTGCCACATAGCAGTGGTTATAGATTCAAACATTTTGCTTGTTAAAATTTTCGTTAGCACTTTACTTATGGTCCTCCAGAGATTTTTCATGGCCCTGATCTACTGTCAGGTGGAATACTAAGCCTAACCTCAGAAGTACCAGCACACCTCTTAACCACTAGCCATTCTTAAGTGCGGCTTCTTTTCCTGACCATATAAATTTACCTAACACTATGCATGGACAATTTCCCACAGTTTTTCTAGCCAGCTTGTTTGACATGGGCATCCTGAGGCAGTATAGCAACTGCCTCATGTTCACAGACAACCCTCTACTCCTAGTCCACACAAGTTCAGTATGTGAGCAATGCAACTATATTAAGAACCTTGAATCCATGCTCTCTCACACACCACTCAGTACATATGACAATGAGTGGGTTGTCAGCATGCACACCTCACCTCTTACTCCACACAAAACCACATCACATATACCTACATACGTGGAAGTCCTCACCAGAAACATACCTAAACACCAGAGACCTCCCAAACAGAAACGTGCTGTACAATACTTTCTCTGCAGAACACAAAACACATAACAGTTCATGCACCAGTGTCTCACCTGTCAAGCCCTTAAGGCAAAACAGGAAACCAAACATATTAGTCAAAGGGAACTCCATTGTGAGACACGCAATGCCCTCCTCAACAGGCTGGATAAGGAAAAGCTCGTGGTCAGCTGTCATGTGCCAGAATCCACCAAATCACACATGCACTCAAGTCTCTCAACAGGTACTGCTGTGATTTCGTTATAGTCCATGTTTGTCTGAACGACTTGTGATGTACCTCTCTGGACTACATGAAGAGAGACATGACTGAGCTGTCAGACTGTGTGTCTCAGGCAGGTATGTCCCTAGCCTTAAGCAACTTTTTATCTTCACCTAGGATGATGCCTCAATACAAACACAAAAGGATTGATTTCAATAATTAGCTTAGTTTCTGGTGTCATTCTAAGGGAATCCAGTATTGGTCAGCCTGGGATGACATGATTGACAGACGTCGATGATATGTCAAACATGATCTTAATCTTTTCACCCCTGGGATTCTGGCTAATGTCTAAGGCTCTTGCCACCCCCGTAGTGCCTTTTTTAGGCAGTGTCTCAAGGACAAAATTCCCAATGTAAAAGCTCCATCTAAAAACAACTTCAAGGTTATGTGCTAAATGCTAGGACTCAACTTGAAACTGCACTCACTGGAAGCAGTCCTCACCTTGGAAGACACAGACATTTGTGCAGTCATGGAGACCTGGTTCAAGGCTGTGGAGATAACCTCAGCCATACCAGGTTACACCTCCTTCCACACATTCAGACCACAAACTGAACACATGAAAATTAAAGGATGCAGCGTATCAATATTCATTAAAGATAAATTCACCTCCAGATTGGTTAAACAGTATGATTCCCTGGAGATACCTCAGGTGCAATTAACTGTTGGTAGGACACCTAGTCAAGTCACTGCCAGCTACAGGTCCCCCTCCATGAATAAGAACACCCACTCTGCGTATTTGGATCTACTTGAGTCTATCAAGATAAATCTGAGCACCATGGTTTTGGGCAATTTTAACTACCCATCCATTGACTTGCTTTCAAGCATCTTCTTTCTCCAGGGACCCTGCTTGTCAGGACAGACAACACCACAGTCATGTGGTACATCAACAAGCAGGGAGGGACTCATTCTTACCCCCTGTGCAGACAAAGCGTGAATCTTTGGTCCATAGCAGCATCCCTGGGCCTGCATCGATCTGACAGTGGTATTTGGGGTAGATGGAAGAGTGGATAGGGCAGTAAAAGCAGAAGGTACAAACACTTGCACAGATTTGATACAATAACCCTTCCACAAGTACCTTTTATGTTTATATATAAATACACTCATACTGTATCTAAGACCTTAGTTGATTCAAAGGAAATCTCTCTATATATTACAAACTGTAATCACCAAATATTTACCTAGTCATCATGCACCATTAGGCCAATCATTTACATGCATTTCATTTCATTTAAGACTGAACATAGTGGCTTCAAAACTCCCATTACTGCTGCATGCCTCATGATCTTAGCTTGTGTACAATTACAGGGGATCAGTTGTGACCTCTTTTCATTATGTAGGATTGTCCTGTTCTTCCTACATCTGCGTCAGTTTTCCCTAAGAACACTGGTTAAATAGCTAGACTAAACTGTCTACACGTATATCCAAGCACCTTCTACATCATCTTTAACTGCATAACCTTCACTGCCTTTCTAATCTCCACATTTAGCACTTGTTTAATCTAGAACCTAATTTCTCCACTCCTAAAATGAATGGCATGTGTCTCTCAATGCATTCTTTTAAACTATGGCACTGTCTGATCCATGTGCATCTGACGAAGACTGTTGTATACAGCCACCAATATCTAGTTTCCTTTCAGTACCCCTGAATCAGTCACTCTGAGTTCATACTGCACATTTTGTTCCTGTATAGTTTTCTCATGAAACATGCTACCCTCTTGGACCGTGCCAAGTCCCTTAAGAGAGTATTTTGTCCTATATTCCTTCTTGGTGTATGGTGTACCTGCAAAATAAAGACTGACAAAACATAGTTGACCTAAAAAAGCAACAAGTGTTTTGCTAAAAGAAAAAAAGTGACTGTAGGTAAACAGGGAGTTCCACACTACTAGTGTCAATGATTATCAAGTTTTACCTTGACAAAACACATGTGTGAGCTTGTATCTTTCTACTCTCTCAAATTACTAAGACAGATTTTTAAAAGCTACTAGTCAACACTCAGTGAGACAGGTACCCCAAAAATGCATAGCACTGCCCTGAGCAACACAAAACAGCTTTTTATGAGTGATTTTCTGAATAAAAACAAGTTTCACTCCTGTACCCTAAAATCAGGTCAGCAATGTTTTTGTTACACAGACACTTTTGCCTTGCTTCACCTAATTTACTTAATTGTACGCAAGCTAAGATCTTTTAATCCATCTTGTTACTTCTGCTATATATACTTCATCACATTCACTGCCCTCCTCTTTGATGCATTCATCTTGTGACTGCCTTTACAGAGATACTTTTCATCATTTCAGATAAGGTTTCACAAACCATTTGCATAAAATAGCAATACATTTTCTTTTTGCACTGGCTATTTCTCATACCACTTACCTCAGTAACCAAAAAGCCCTCTTTCCTGCTTTGTCAGAGTGCTTACTTAGTTTGCACGGTGTTCCAGCAGTTTAAATTTCTGCCTTCTAGCTTAAAGTTTAGGTTCAGGGGTTCAGTTCTGACCTCTTTTCATTATGTAGGATTGTCCTGTTCTTCCTACATCTCTGTCAGTTTTCCCTAACAACACTGGTTAAATGGCTAGACTAAACTGTCTACACGTGTATCCACGCAGACACTCATGCATATCAGTATGTGTTTGTGTGTGTATATACATATATATATATATATATATATATACACACACACACACACACACACACACACACACATACACACATATATATCTAGATATATATTAAAAAGTATTTATGTATGTGCTATACACACACAGAGTTTACTAGACAGAGTCAGTCCCTAGGCTGCAATCACACTGGCGGCATCCATCCTCAAAGTGCACCTCCAGGCAGTGCAAAACAAACCAGGCCAGAGATGAACTTCCAGGCATCCAAACATAATTAAAAGTTTAAAGTGAGGGTATTACACTGTTTATATATATATATATATATATATATATATATATATATATATATAAAACAGAAAATTACTCCAAAAAAGGGACGATTACTTAGTAACAAACCTGTACCTCCAACATGTATTATTTGTTAATGGAGTCTCCAGTTAGTCTGAGTTTCTATGGGATGCTTTGTGAATGTGCTGGAGATCATGGAGAGCAGAGTTCTTAACATCAGGGACCTCTAGACATAATTCACCAAATAGGAGTGCATATGAGCCATGGTATGTGAACTGAGCTTCATTGCCTGTCTTGGTAACTAATGGTCCTCAGTTTGCTGATTTTTTAGTTAGGAATCTCTGGAGTCTAACATTTATATTCTCTAATTAGTTCAGTGAAAGGACCAGTGCTAATTTTTTCTATTAAACAGCTGCAGCAGATGACTGCCTAGTTGCCTCAGGAATACGCAAGTATTTATACAGTGTCCATTTTTCACTCTCTCTTCTGTCTTCCATCCCACCCACTCAGCGCATTATTAATCCTCATCTTCCCTTTGTCTTTGTTCTCTTAAGAAGCATTAAAAAATAGTTAGCAGCATTGGTTTACTGTTTTATTTATACATTCAGTAGACTAAACCAGGAAAAAATCCACTGCTCTTTGTGAAACAATCCCCATGGGATTTTTAATAGTTGTACGAATTACATCAAGACTGATGGGCATCTGGACGCATCTCATTTGAAGGACAACATTTCAGCAAAGCATCACAACCCCTTATGCTGCAATGCAACATCAGCGTCTTAAAGGATCACAGACAGCTAGGACTGGCACTGAACCCACAGCTTTGCAATATTCCTGCATTAAGAGTAAACATTAAAGCTAAACCAACTGTACTGAAATGTGCGAACGTTCTGCCATGCAGTCCCTTACTGATGTTACTGTCTTCACTGCTTCCCTTTCCTTTAAATGTCACAATTCCCTTGGCAGTTTCCCCTACAGCTCTGTGGTCAAGACATTTGCCTTACAGGTCTAGGGTCCAGGCTTCATTTCTGATCTCTGGTCAGTGTCTGTGTGGAATTTGCACATTCTCCCCACATCTGCTATGATCTGTATGTTATTACAGGGGGCATGCATGAATGACATCAGGTCCTTCATTTTGAAATGTTAATTTGGAGGGAATATAGAAGTGGTGCAACAATTTAAAAGTTTGCTGTGTCTGTCTGCCCTGCACCCCACTACATGCAGCAGGGCCGTCAGGTAAGAAAAAAAAAAAACAGTATGTGTATGCTATCTGTATTGCTATTGCCAGATTATTGCTGCAATCCACTCCTGTGTGTGTGTGTGTGTGTGTGTGTGTGTGTGTGTGTGTGTGAATGGAAGTCTATTTAAGCATGGCTGCCAGTTCACTTCATTTACAGAAAACTCTGCTCTGTTAAGCCACTATTTGTCTGTGTACGTACTCACTGCTGTGGAAATCTACTTAATCATGGCTGCCAGTCCAACTCCACTCCCATTTACAGCCTGAAACCTATTATTTTGTGTGTGTGAACGATTCGGAAGCAGATACTCAGAAATCTTATTGCTGCCAGACCCAGTGTAGTCCAGCAGGCAGACTCTGTAGCCGAAATCATTTTAAGCAGCAGTCTGTAGCTGAAATCATTTCCTGTTTAAGCAGTGCATGTAAATCTACTTTAATCAGTGTGTACGTCTGGAAATCTATTTAAACTGCGTATGAACAGAAGTCTTTTTGTGCTGCTGCTGCCAGTCTAGGAAATCTTATTGCTGCCGTTAACTATCGCACAGCTTAAATGACTTCCGCTACGTTGAAATCTATTTGTGCTGCTGGTGTGTGTGTTCCATAGTTGAAATCTTTTAAGCAGTGACAGTGTATAAATCTACTTAAGCCCAGAAATTATTCTTAAGTTTAAGTGCTGGTGTGTGAGGACAGAACAGAAATTATTTAAGCTGTGCGTGAACTGCAGTCTATTTGTGCTTCCAGTCTGGGAAATCGTTCATATTGCTGCCGATAACGGAAATCATGTAAGATGTGCAATAGACAATAGTTAAGTTGAAATTGTGCTGTGTGCCTTAGAACAGAAATCCTTTAAGCTGTGTAGTAGTTAAGGAAATCTATGCTTTGCATTAACAGAAGTGTATTTGTGCTGCCAGTAAAAGAAATCTTATTGCTGCAATTAACTATCGCACAGCTTAAATTATTTTCGTTAAGTTGAAATTATTTGTGCTACTGGTATGTGTATTCCATAGTTGAAATCCTTAAGCAGTGTGTAAATCTACCCAAGTCTTGACATATATTCTTAAGTTTAAGTGCTGGTGTGTGAGAACAGAATGGAAATTATTTAAGCTGTGTGTGCAGTAGTTAAAGAAATCTAGTTAAGATCTGCATGAACAGCAATCTTTGTGTGCTGCCAGTCCAGGAAACCTTAATGCTGCCGAATAGTGCTGTGTTCCATAGTTGAAATCCAAGTGTTGGTGTGTGAAAATAGCATTAATTTAGGAGCAAGATCCTGAATTCCCTACCCATGCCACCACTTGTGATTTACTGCCTGGAATCTTTAGCTCATATAACTTTTGGTCTGCTCCTCCTAAAATTTGTGTTTTTCCAGCAAATCAGTGAGAACTGAATTCACTGAAATGTAAATGGCTATCATTATTTTATCTTCCTATCTTTCAGGAAAGGCATGGTAACAGAAATCATGTTATTCTTGCAACTTTCCAAGATTATAGGAGGAATGTTTAAAATGTGTCCCTGTTTTTTTTTGGCCTTTATCTCCCTGACTAATTTTTGGCTTTTTCCAGATTTCTTGTGCTGCATAGTTATTCGGGGGGGGGGGGGGAGTTTAATGCTGCTTATGCCAGATCTGTTTGTGGTGTTGTTAGCACAACAGGTGGAGTGCTTGCATTTGATGCAGAAGGCTGTGGGTTCTGCTCCCACAGTATGCAGATGGATTGCTAATACTATACTGTGTTGTACTTTTAAAAGGGTGAATGCTGTAGTTCTGAGAATGTCCTCTTTGGTGGAGATGTATATTAACGATGAACCTGTTATCAGTTTGCCATCCATTACCTAGTGCAATATTGCCAACTTATCATTTTTAATGTAACCTAGCTAATTTATTCCTCAAGGGCAACTGGCACTTTATTTGTAGATGAAACAATGAAATATGAAAGTTGTTTGCTAGCAGCAACCTCTTCATTAGTTACAGATCTCTTTAATGTGGAATTATTTAGATGCCTTTTACTTCTGCAGAGATTGTGCATATTTACTGATACTGGGGGACTGTAAAAATTTGAGTACACTTTTATGATGGAAATGTTCTACATTGGGCAGTTTTGTCATTATTGGTTCATGTATTCTGTTTCATTGCTTACTGGAAAAATGTTCAAAACAAACAAGTGTGCTATATTTATACAAGGAATATAATTTAATACAATCAAGAAAGTGTATCAAAGAACGTGTATGTTTTGTGTGCAAGGGGCTTATGATTTGCAAACAGCCCAAAGGTGATCTTTATCTGCCACTGGCCAGATGTGTTTTCATGTGGGTTTCAATGCTGTTGCAATGAATGTGAGTTTCAAGGGCAAAGAAGTTTTAATGCTAAGTCTATTTTTATTGTGAGACTGTATAGCTGTAGTATGCACATTAGTGTTTATGGTAAATGGGACGAAGTTGCCAAGTAGTGGGACACTGGAATGTCTGCAGGGGGCGGGGGGGGGGGGCTGTGTATGGGAAGCCCCATTCGACTATGATTTTGTGAGGGAGGAAGGGCAGCAAACTCAAAGACAGCCCTGGGCATCACAAAATCAAGCTATGCCACTGATAAGTAAGCCATGGAGAATGACTTTTGGAGGTCCTAGCAAACTATAATATTCTTTTTCTAAGTTTAGAATATTGCCTACTACCATTAAATACCCTACTTTTACCACAAAACTCACATACTGCAAGTCACCAAAAACAAAATCCTAAGGTTCATTATCTTCTCGCTTCCCAGCAAACATCGATACACATTTCAAAAAAAAAAATGGTTACCTTTTACTACAGTGCCTGGGCCATATTTTCCTTGACTGTTCTTCAGTTTGCATTTAAAAGTTGGTATCCCACAATTCCACTGGAATGGGTGAGGTTATATAATCATGTATGCAAATGTTATGTTAATCAGCACACAGATTTGTACCTATTTTTCATAGGCCTTTGTCCAGATTTTTGATGTTTCCAGGTTGAGAGGTATGCGTATCATGTAATTGCAGTTTCTCTCTAGACAACATGGTGTCACTATAAAGGCTGATAAATGATGCAATTAAGACACATTCACAGATAAGAAAAGGTCACTTGTGGCAATTGGAAGTGGAAGGTGTAAGAGGGACTTCTACAACAACTTGTTGGAGAAAATGTGGAAATACCGCTGAAGACAGGGATTCAAGGAATCTTGAAACGGAAGGAGTGTGGTAGCAACACACAGACTATGGCAGCTCCAAGAACTAGGCAGAATAAAAACAGTCAAGAGTTCCTCCATCAGTTATTTACATGCAAATGTAAGGCCATGATCTGGGCTGCATTACAGCTGGAACATTTCTACAAACTTAACTGACAAGTATGGTTCAATGTCCTGCTAACAGAGGAGACTGCATTCACTTCATACAATAAGTACCAAACTGATGACAGCATCTGTAGGAGCCAACAGGAAACATGTCTGGTGCTACAGCAGGACACCATAACACAAGTTCTGAATGCAAAATACCATGCTTTGGTTATTGTCTCATATGCTCTTGGGGTAGTGCAGACTGCTACATTCCCCCAAGAATAGACTGAAAGCATGGCAACTCTCACACAATCAATAAAAAACCTCCCCCTCATGCAAAACCCTGGCAAACAAGAGTCAGAAGGCAAGTAGGTCAGGTGATGCATGTTCACCCTTCATCAAAATTCCATAACTGCCTGAAGCAGTAGTAGTGTGTGTGCTTCGTATGGCTTAGGATGCCATATGAAAGGAAGAAAGTTAAGCGCATAGGAATATAGCTATATGTATAGTCTTTGTTTGTTTATCCTTTATTGGTTGGGTTAGTCCCACTAGGCTAGTGTCTTTGCAGGGAAAATCCAAGGTGAAATTTATCCAACTAAGAGAATTTGAGATCTTTTGCATCTACCTGAGTTATCACCAACACAAGCAGATGGGACCAAGGTTTCAAATCTCATCTGAGGGATGACCCACTCAGGAGTACAGCACACTCCTCATGCTGAACTGCAAATCGACTTTTTCTGGTATGAAAAGCAGTCTACTCAACTTGTTCAGTACTACTTTACCAAGGCCATCATCCTCAGAGACATGAGTGGACGTGATGCATTTCGATGAATTGCTTGTGTTAGTTAGGCATGGGGTGGTATAGCTCATAGCATTCATTAATTCTTCCTGGTAACAGACCCATATGAAATGGTCACCTAGGAATGAGTAAGTGTGAATGCACGTAAGTATGGAGCCAAGCACCAACAAAAACCCTATGAACAACCAGCACAAATGGCAAGGAGATGAACTGAAAATGCTCCATCCTTGCCTAAATTCTAGAGCTCTTTTGTTCCTTGTATGAGAAGATATTGAGAACTATGGAATAGAGAACTTACATAGCTAGGCCCCAGCTTGCAAATATTTCATTTCCCCACTCCCTGCATACACTTACCAAGGGTACCAGAACTTGTCAGAGATTTGGAATGCATGACTAGGCTTCAAAAGGCCCTTGTAGTCGTCAGTCTAGTACTCACCTATGAATGAATATCTATACTAAAATATGAATTATGCATGTAAACTTTAGTATCACGTCTCTTTCTTGATATGCACACCAGACAGCATAGCACTTAAAACTAATGTTTAGAGATCTTAACAACTAAACACGTCAACCTTTTCTAACAAGGTATCTTTTTAATCTTAAAGATAAAATAACTGCTTTTATGATCATCATTCATGGCCAAGATGCCATATATCCAGTCTCATACCTCTTGCATTCTGCAAAAACTGTGTGTGAAAACATTTACAGTTAGTCTTTCAGGGGAATTTTTATGCAAACATCCTTACCTGCATTAGCCTTAACAAAACAGAGAATGAAAACCGCGTGCATCAGCCTCTGCCTAGTTTCCAGGATGAAGTTGTATTTTACGGAAAATTCCTTTTCTTTTTCTCTGATGTCCTGAGATATGTCATGTTATTTCAATACAGCAGTACTGTATAAATGTTTGCCTGATTAAGCAATGTGTCTCAACAGATTATAATATGATTAACCAGTGCAAATCACTAGTTAGTCCCCTTAGATTAACAGGCCATCTTTTGGTCAACTCTTTCCATTAAACAGCATAGTGTTTTACTGGCACATTCTGAACAAATTACTAATATATAAACACACCTGAAAAGTTGAAGCAAAGGGAAAATGTTTAATATACTTCTAGAATTTTGCCATATTCTCAAACTCACTTTACTTGTTTCAATTATTAAATTCAATTACACGATTAAATAATTATTTCATTAACAAGCAATATGTTGCAGATAGCATAATATACTAAAATTATAACAAGCATCTCCAATTTATATCTACATTCAAATCATTTGCTACTACAGTATTATATTTCAAAATTAATCTCAATTCCAAATCTACTGAAAAATCCAGTTATTGCTTTCCTTTGCTACATGAGTAGTGCCAAAAACTATGTGCTTTAGACTTTCTAAATCACCTCCATGACATTTCTAAAGTGTTCATCCACACTACTAGAAGGATGTATATTTCCGACATCTTTACCATGTTCTTTTATATATGAAAACCTCACCCTACATGATTTACTACACATCCACATTTAAACCCATAACAACCATAGCACTCTAGCAAGTGAATCATTTAATTTTAATACTTTACCATTTATTTTAACCAGAGCTTTATCTGGCTCATTTGGGGCCTGGTTCTGCTCCCATCCTAGTGCTACTCAATACAAGGTTGAGGGAAAAAACGTCCATTCTCCCATTCGGTGCTCCTCCCTCTTTCTTCAGGAGACATACCAGGTCCTAATGTCTTATACACTCATTATCTGCATGACAGCAAATAAAAATCTGTTCTCCAATCTGATGCGCCTTCTTCCTCCGAGTGTAGGTCCCAAGTTACTACCTAACTTCACATTTACATGAGGAGCTTGGGGGGACACAAAAAACAGATCTGCCAGTTGTGCCCCCTGACTTGAGCACAGGGTGGCTGCTCCCTTTGCCCCACTACAGCTACTCTTCTGATTTTAACTTCACTTCAAAACCATTTTGTACAATTTGCTTTTATCATATTGGTACATTCCAACCAAACTGGAGCTTAAACATCGACAAAAATTCCCCAACTTTCAAAGGGAGAAAAAAAAAACAAATAAGTAAACATCTAGCTATATAGGAGTATAATGTTTTACCATATAATGGCAAGTCCAAATGATTTTTAAATGGCTGTACTGTGCCAATCCATTATTTAATCACTTAATGACAGATTCAGTGAAGCCAATCTAATCCCAACTTTCCTGACCAAATGGACAATTTGCTTGTGAAATATAACTTACTTCAGGGTTTATCACCCTCG